>NC_080670.1:107309444-107346944 GCF_030247195.1 Topomyia yanbarensis | reverse complement strand
CTGAAAGCTTCCCAATAGCTATTTATAACCGCTTACTCAACTATAGAAATAGTTCCGTTATTACTTATTTCAATTCTAATAAGTACAAGAGAAATCATTTCAATTATTTTATAGCTAATTTCCAGGAAGAAGTTTTGATACTCGCATAATTAATCATTATTTTGATATTTTTTCAAGTAAAATATGTAAATAGCTCAACCGTTTTGTAAAGTTGCGGCTTTGTATCAATAAAAATTTGGAGAGAACACATAATTTCGTATCTCATAACTTGCAAATCTTGGAAATCAGTTGAAAATGTTAGAATTATTGCCACACTAATCCCTCAATAGTTTCAGCGAGTTTCTAATTTGGGAATAATTGAGTATCTCTGGCAATTTTCAACCATTTCTGATGATCTGGTTGTTAGTTTCGGAACTAATTGTTCTCTCTAAATCTTTATTGAAAAATAAGACGTTCTTTTATAAACATTTAGAGCAATTTTATGAAAAATCGTAAAGTACCAAAGTATTTTTAACAAAAGAACATAACATAGCATTTCAATGGAATGTTGAATTCTTCTGGTTTGCAGAATCATTGCAATGAAAAGCGCTTAGAAAACGACAGCGTAGTGAATTTGTTAGTGCCGAGGTTTTTTTTGCTAAAAATCAGGATTTTGTAGATATACTTGTTTTTGCGTTTGCATGTGATGAAATTTACAACCTACACAAAATCATTTGAAAAGTACATTATAGCACCGTGTTATAGACGTACGACCTACTATCGCAAACATTGGGTGAACAACCCTAGAACAGTTTCACTACAATATACGAATTGACAAAATCGACATTTTAACAGACGCATAAATACACACATACACACATACAGATAGGTGTACAAACCAGAAGAACCAATGCAGGCTTGTACGTAATTACTGATCAATGATACTTACTGCTTCGTCCGAAGCTGCCTTGCAGTAGCTTTTATTTTGTCTAAAATTGGTTTTAGTTTCAATTTCTTGATTGCATCGTATACGCAGAGCTGTAAAGTATGAGCTGCGCATCTAACACTATCAGAAATTGCGTTCGTAATAAATTCCAGAGTAGATTCCTCCTCAATGGTTCCATCGCAGTCATGTTCGTCAATTTCTTCAAGATCTATGTCGTAATCAATAAAATCGCATCCTTTTTGAGCTTCATGAATAAGTCGACCAGCTTTGAGATAATTTGCTCCGTTATCAGTAGTAATCGAATATATTTGATTAGTGTCAACATCAAACGTGTTTACTACACGTATTATCTCGTCTTTTAATGCTTCAGCAGTTTGAGAAGCATTGTAATCATACACTCCCATGGTTCTCAAAACAAATGTGAGACCCTTTATAAACTGTACGGCAACAGCAATCACGTTTCTACCTTTACGGGTGGCAGAGTCCTCCTTCAAACAGATCATTCTGCCTTTCAGCTCATTTTTCATTTCTCGTTTAAACGCCAGCGCAGTTTTCTCTACATCCTCTGGAATGGTTTTACGGGTAATATTCGGTACTTTCAAAGCTTTGGTTAGCGTGCCAAGCAAATCAGCTAAGCCGGGTTGATCGAGCATATTGAACGCTAAGCCACCTGTCGTAACCATTTTCACAGTCAAATCCACCAGCAACTTGTTATCGATGGGGACGGAGACCATGGGAATTTTTCGTGTAGGTCGGCAATTTTCTACATCCGTAGAATTAACCATATCGTTGTAGGCATCACTATGTACCGCTTGCAGGTGCCTCTTTAAACTGTTCAACTTGTCGGTCATAATCACTTTTGAACACATGACACACTTTGGAGGGGTTCCCTCTCCTTCTCTTACGAAACACTCAGTGACTAATTTTGCCACATCCTTTGAGAGCTTAGGACGCTTCACTGCTGACATTTTTCGACTCTATTTTTTAATTTCCGCACAACACGCAACACCGAACTACGCGCAAGATAATCGAACACTAAATAAGCAAAAACACTGGATCCTTTTTCGTGTGATGAAAAGAAATCATATAAGTCGTGTGATTCAGCATGAGAGAGTCCGGCGAGAGAACGACAGCGAGAATTAAGCCAACTTTACACCTTTCCGATCCGATCCAATGACGGCTCAGTACCGTGCACGGATGCCAATATTCTTTCATAAAATCACATGCGAGCATATACACTTGTCCGGGATGGTGCTGTGCCGGACAAGTGTGAATACTCGCATTTGGATTGTATGAAAGAATATTGGCGTCCGTGCACGGTACTGAACCGGCACCGAAACGGATTGGATAGGTGTAAATAGTAGGGAAAGAGTAATTTACGTAAAAAAAATCTCCTAGGAAGGGTCCATCTCGGCGTGATTTGTCTTTTTTAATCCTATTATACAAGATACCGAATAGGATGTCCAAAAATCAGTAGCAAATCCCTTGTAATAACAAAAATCCCAACAGTTATAAATGCACTATTGAACCGAAATGAATGAATTGAACAAAGATAGCATCCAATTTCTGACAATAGGAATGAGTTGAAAATAAGCTAAACACCCTATGTGCGATATCCGTATGCATTGAGGTCCTGTATTTTCTGCTATTTTGATGCTAGCAGGTTTGAAAATTCTCTTTGGGGTGCAAAGGCAAAGAATTTCCGAGGTGTTAACCGAAGTTGAAAGCACTCGGCTCCGGTGTCTCTAAAATTTTTAAACACCCGGCACGAGTGCTTCCCGAACTATGCAAGCACCGGGTCGAAAATAAAACACCGCGACCGACACGGGTGCTTCGTTCGCAATCCACCGGTGCTTCGCATCGAGCACTGGTATGGGGTGCTAATCTCAATACGCCCGGTTGCAGTGTTCTAATGCAGCACGCGGTGCCGTGGCGTGTTTGGACATGTCTGCTATAACCTACCTAATAAGACCAAGACGTACATTGTCTGCAGCGAAGAAACTGAAGACCACACTTGAAAGGTTTGCAGCTGATCTAGGAACAATTAGTTATTCGCAGAGCCACCTTACCGGCGACGAACGGCCGTCTGGCTGTGCGATTCTTACCAATTCTGGGGCATGCATTGTATATCTTTTGTTGAAGGGACTTATCGAGGCTTCTTCCGTTTATTGCACGAAAGTTCCCGAGGATGTCAAAACCGCTAACGAAGATAAATTGGAACAGTCGAAAATTGGAATAGAACAAATCATTAAGGTAAGATTATATTTCTGCACATTGATATTATTTTGTATATAATACGAATGGATCGGGGAGATGTACATCCCTCGGCACCTTGATGTGGTCTGGGGGCTTTTCCACCAAAGCAGTATTACAGTGATTATATCACAGAAATTTGGGATACAATTATTTACTTTTTAGTTAAGCTACATTGTGATCAATTTTAGTACTTAACTTGGCGACCTTTATTATCCACTGCCCTGGTCAAATAATATACAATGTGGGTTTAGGGCCCAATTCTCTCTGCAGGCACCCTTCTTTTGTTGCTATATTTTCAATTAGATCCATGCTCACTAACACAAATTTCTTATCCATTCGTTTTCGAGCTCTCCATCGAAACAGAGGTTGTTTTTTCTAGTTCGTAGTGCTGTGTGAGGCGATAAAGAATAGTGTTAATCCGCATTCAAGGTTATTTTGCCAGTTCGGTTCGGTCCTCAGTCTTTTGTTCGCGTGTGAGGATTAAACAATAGCCAGCTGTATAAGCTGGATCGGTTCGTCGTTGGACACCAGTTTAAAGCTAAGTGGTTTTTGTCTTTTGTAACACATTTATTGCTTTCTTCCGTCTGCGCGGGCGCTGACCCCGTGCGTTGACGTTTTCTATGGTTCCTTCTCCGGATGGTCAAATGGAAGTTGAATCGGGTTCAACTTCTAAGGCTCCCCCCGGCCCAAATGCTATCCAGAACTCTCAACTGGTCCATTTGTGGTCTTCTTTCGGCCCAAGACTAAATCACTGAATCTTTTTCAGATTTCTAGAGACCTGACGGAACGGTTCTCGGCTGTGACCGAAATTTCAAAGGTCCGCTCGGACAAGGTAAGGGTGTTGCTAGCCAACTCAAAGCAGGCAAACGATATTGCTTGCTGTGAGCACTTTACGCGGGATTATAACGTGTATATTCCAGCTGTAAAAGTACAATCCGAAGGCGTCGTAACCGATGAGAGTTTGACATGCGAGGATCTGTTGAAGTACGGGGTTGGCCGTTTCAGAGACCGCTTACTTCAGCCAGTGAAAATACTTGAGTGCAAACGTTTGCACTCAGTAGTAGTTTCAAAAACGTAACCCCAATCAAACTCTTATCGGGTGACCTTCGCTGGTACCGCTTTGCCAAATTTCGTCCTCTTGCACAAGGTTCGTCTGCCTGTGCGTCTGTTTGTGCCGCGGGTCATGAATTGCACAAAGTGTAAACAACTGGGTCACACAGCCACCCATTGTAGCAATAAGGCTCGCTGTGGAAAATGCGGGGAGAATCATCTAGATGATTCGTGCAGTAAGCAAGCCGAAAAGTGTCCTTACTGTGCGGAGGGTCTGCATGATATCTCGGCATGTCCCGCGTACAAACTACGCGGGGATAAACTGAAACGTTCCCTTGCGGGACGATCCACGATTTCGCAGAAATGTTAAAGAATGCTACGCCACCATCCTCAGCAAACATCTATACTCCTGACGAGGGCGAGGCTGGTAACCCACAAGAGGGAACATCTATTAGGGTGCCTAGAATTTATAGGAAGAGGACGAACATTTCCTCTCGTAAAGTTCCTTGTAAAGGCCAGAAGGTGTCCCTTGACGGGGCTCCGAAAGTCACATCTATTGGAAGTGTTGCAACCAAACCGAAGCAATTAGCTCCTGGTCTCGGAGGATTAAGCTCAGAGAAGGAGTTCCCAGCACTTCCAGGAACATAAAAAATCCCAAGTGTTCCTTTGTTTCAGTTCGAGAGCAATCACAGCACTGGAATTATAAAACTCTCGGACATAGTGGACTGGATAATAAAAACTTTCTATATTACTGATCCTATTAAAAGTCTTATGTTAGCTTTTCTCCCTACAGTGAGAACATTTTTGAAGCAGTTGACTGCTAAATGGCCCCTCCTCTCAGCGATTGTATCCTTCGATGGCTAACTCATCGAACGAGGTCACGGATTTGATCACAGTTCTACAGTGGAATTGCAGAAGTATCATCCCAAAAATAGATTTTTTCAAATTTTTAATAAATAGCTCGAGATGCGATGCATTCGCTTTATGTGAAACTTGGTTAACTTACGATATAAACCTTAACTTCCACGATTTTAATACTATTCGCTTGGATCGAGATACCCCCTACGGAGGAGTACTTTTGGGGATCAAAAAGTGCTATTCCTTCTACAGAATTAACCTTCCCTCAATACCAGGCATTGAAATTGTCGCTTGTCATGTAACAATCAAAGGCAAAGATCTTTGCATAGCTTCCATATATATTCCCCCCCAACACCGCGACTGGGCACCGCCGGCTACATGACATCATAAAATCCCTGCCTGCACCGCGACTTGTTTTTGGAGATTTTAACTCCCACGGTACGGTACGGGTTGCCTTTATGATGATAACCGTTCTTCTTTAATTCACAATATTTGCGACAACTTCAATTTGACAATTTTAAACACGGGTGAAATGACACGGATTCCTGCTCCTCCAGCGCGTCCGAGCGCCTTAGACTTGTCCCTTTGCTCAACATTGCACGTGGAAGGCAATTCCTGATCCCCACGGCAGCGACCATCTGCCGATTGTAGTCTCAATCAATAACGGTTCAAGGCCATTGAAATCAATCAATATTTCGTATGACCTCACACGAAATATCGATTGGAAGAGCTATGCTGCCGCGATATCCGACAACATCGAATCTACCCAAGAACTTCCTCCGGAGGAAGAGTACATCTTTTTGGCGGGCTTGATTCTCGACAGCGCGAATCAAGCTCAGACTAAGCCAGTACCCGGCGCGAACATACAAAAACGCTCTCCTAATCCGTGGTGGGACAAAGAGTGCTCAGACGTGTACGCGGAGAAGGCCGCCGCGTATAAGACCTTCCGGGACGACGGGTTACCCGCTAGCTATCGACAATATGCGACGTTAGAAACGCGAATGAAGAGTTTGATGAAAGCCAAGAAACGTAGTTACTGGCGCCGGTTCGTTGACGGACTAACGAGAGAAACATCGATGAGCACTCTTTGGGGCACGGCCCGGCGATTGCGAAACCGAAACAGTACTAACGAGAGTGCAGAATATTCAAACCGTTGGAAATTCGATTTCGCCAAGAAGGTTTGTCCGGATTCCGCCCCGGCACAGAAGATTTACCGCGCCGCGTCTCCTAACGATAGCGCGAACGAAACACCTTTTTCGATGGTGGAGTTCTCACTTACTCTCTTGTCGTGTAACAATAAAGCTCCGGGGCCAGACAGAATCAAATTCAACTTGTTGAAGAATCTGCCTGACTCTGCCAAGAGACGCTTGTTGAACTTATTTAATAAGTTTCTCGAGGCTAACATTGTCCCACTCGATTGGAGACAAGTGAAGGTCATCGCCATCCAAAAACCAGGAAAACCAGCCTCCGACCACAATTCGTACCGTCCGATCGCAATGCTATCCTGTATCCGGAAGTTGTTCGAGACAATGATCCTATCCCGCCTCGACAATTGGGTCGAAGCAAATGGCTTACTGTCAGATACACAATACACGAACGATTGTCTTGCGTTGCTCACAACTGAAATTCAAATGGCCTATGCTAACAAAGAGCAGATGGCATCAGTGTTCCTAGATATTAAGAGGGCTTTCGATTCAGTTTCGATCAACATTCTACAGTGGAATTGCAGAAGTATCATCCCAAAAATAGATTTTTTCAAATTTTTAATAAATAGCTCGAGATGCGATGCATTCGCTTTATGTGAAACTTGGTTAACTTACGATATAAACCTTAACTTCCACGATTTTAATACTATTCGCTTGGATCGAGATACCCCCTACGGAGGAGTACTTTTGGGGATCAAAAAGTGCTATTCCTTCTACAGAATTAACCTTCCCTCAATACCAGGCATTGAAATTGTCGCTTGTCATGTAACAATCAAAGGCAAAGATCTTTGCATAGCTTCCATATATATTCCCCCCAACACCGCGACTGGGCACCGCCGGCTACATGACATCATAAAATCCCTGCCTGCACCGCGACTTGTTTTTGGAGATTTTAACTCCCACGGTACGGTACGGGTTGCCTTTATGATGATAACCGTTCTTCTTTAATTCACAATATTTGCGACAACTTCAATTTGACAATTTTAAACACGGGTGAAATGACACGGATTCCTGCTCCTCCAGCGCGTCCGAGCGCCTTAGACTTGTCCCTTTGCTCAACATTGCACGTGGAAGGCAATTCCTGATCCCCACGGCAGCGACCATCTGCCGATTGTAGTCTCAATCAATAACGGTTCAAGGCCATTGAAATCAATCAATATTTCGTATGACCTCACACGAAATATCGATTGGAAGAGCTATGCTGCCGCGATATCCGACAACATCGAATCTACCCAAGAACTTCCTCCGGAGGAAGAGTACATCTTTTTGGCGGGCTTGATTCTCGACAGCGCGAATCAAGCTCAGACTAAGCCAGTACCCGGCGCGAACATACAAAAACGCTCTCCTAATCCGTGGTGGGACAAAGAGTGCTCAGACGTGTACGCGGAGAAGGCCGCCGCGTATAAGACCTTCCGGGACGACGGGTTACCCGCTAGCTATCGACAATATGCGACGTTAGAAACGCGAATGAAGAGTTTGATGAAAGCCAAGAAACGTAGTTACTGGCGCCGGTTCGTTGACGGACTAACGAGAGAAACATCGATGAGCACTCTTTGGGGCACGGCCCGGCGATTGCGAAACCGAAACAGTACTAACGAGAGTGCAGAATATTCAAACCGTTGGAAATTCGATTTCGCCAAGAAGGTTTGTCCGGATTCCGCCCCGGCACAGAAGATTTACCGCGCCGCGTCTCCTAACGATAGCGCGAACGAAACACCTTTTTCGATGGTGGAGTTCTCACTTACTCTCTTGTCGTGTAACAATAAAGCTCCGGGGCCAGACAGAATCAAATTCAACTTGTTGAAGAATCTGCCTGACTCTGCCAAGAGACGCTTGTTGAACTTATTTAATAAGTTTCTCGAGGCTAACATTGTCCCACTCGATTGGAGACAAGTGAAGGTCATCGCCATCCAAAAACCAGGAAAACCAGCCTCCGACCACAATTCGTACCGTCCGATCGCAATGCTATCCTGTATCCGGAAGTTGTTCGAGACAATGATCCTATCCCGCCTCGACAATTGGGTCGAAGCAAATGGCTTACTGTCAGATACACAATACACGAACGATTGTCTTGCGTTGCTCACAACTGAAATTCAAATGGCCTATGCTAACAAAGAGCAGATGGCATCAGTGTTCCTAGATATTAAGAGGGCTTTCGATTCAGTTTCGATCAACATCCTTTCAGAGAAGCTGCACTTTTTACTAAACTTGTTGTCGGAAAAGCACATGCATTTTTCGCATGGTGACTTATCGACATCACGATTTAGCTACATGGACCTTCCCCAGGGCTCATGTCTAAGCCCCCTGTTATACAATTTCTACGTCAACGACATTGATGAATGTCTTGACAATTCCTGCACGTTAAGGCAACTTACAGACGATGGCGTGGTGTCTGTTACGGGACCCAAAGCTGTCGATCTACAAGAACCATTACAGAATACCTTGGACAATTTGTCTGCTTGGGCTATTAAGCTGGGTATCGAATTCTCCACGGAGAAAACTGAGCTAGTTGTATTTTCAAGGAAGCGTGAACCAGCACAACTACAGCTTCTATTAATGGGTCAAACTATCGCTCAGGTCTTCACAGTAAAATATCTAGGGGTCTGGTTCGACTCGAAAGGTACTTGGTGATGCCATATTCGGTATCTGAAACAGAAATGCCAGCAAAGGATCAACTTTCTTCGTACAATAACCGGAACATGGTGGGGTGCCCACCCAGGAGACCTAATTAGGTTGTATCAAACAACGATACTGTCGGTAATGGAATACGGATGCTTCTGCTTTCGCTCCGCTGCGAACATACATTTCATCAAACTCGAAAGAATTCAGTATCGTTGTTTGCGTATCGCCTTAGGGTGCATGCAGTCGACCCATACGATGAGTCTCGAAGTGCTGTCGGGCGTTCTCCCGTTGAAAAATCGATTTTGGGAACTCTCATATCCATTGACGCTATTCGCTCGATAAAACATGGAAAGCACTCCTCGTATTTTTTGGGGAAAATACGGGAGCTACTGAGTGGTTTATCTGACAACTCTTTCCAGATTACCTTGGTATGGATCCCTTCTCATTGCTCCATTCCGGGCAATGAGAAGGCAGACTCCTTAGCTAAGGTGGGTGCCTTAGAAGGAGACGTTTACGAAAGACCAATTTGCTTCAGCGAATTTTTCAGTATTACTCATCAGAGAACCCTCGAAAGTTGGCAAACTTCGTGGAGCAGTGGGGAGCTGGGAAGGTGGCTACATTCGATAATCCCTAAGGTATCGACGAAACCTTGGTTCAAGGGGATGGATGTGGGTCGTGACTTCATTCGTGTGATGTCCCGACTCATGGCAAACCATTACACGCTGGATGCACATCTCCGGCGTATTGAGCTCGTGGATAGTGGTATCTGCGCTTGTGGCGACGGCTATCACGACATCGAGCACATTGTCTGGGCGTGCACCGAGTACAGTTCCGCCAGGTCTCGGCTAATGGATACCCTGCGGGCCCGAGGAAGACCAACCAACGTCCCGGTTCGAGATGTGCTGGCAAGCCGCGATGTCCTCTATATGTCCCTTATATACACCTTTGTTAAAACCATCAATATACAAGTCTAACTGCCCCTTATTATTTTCCTTATCATTCTCAGAACCCTCTTCCACCTGTATCAAAGCATCTGTATCGAATGAGCCAACAAACACGGGACCTACGGCACGAACATAACACGCTTAACTCGAAATGTAGCCGATCCACATCTGAGCCGTACTACGAAATCGTCTGGAAAAACCCATGCCATCTTGAGGAGGACCACCCGGCGTCCCAGTACATGATTCCCCTGATGAAGGCCACCCGAGTTTGTAATCCATCCGTTGATCTCACGATGCCTGAAACTGAAATAATTTTCTATCCCTGCCATCTTTGTCTACCCTCCCTCCCCTGACTATTATACCCAGAAGTAACACCCCTACCCCCCCAATATAATCACGAAGCATTTAGCTCTTCTTGTCTCTTTTAGTTTTAACTATTATTATATAATCTCGTTAAAAATGCCCAACTCTACTACCCACAAAAATAACTATAATTACGAATCTTTACAAAATTCAATCATGCCCTCTAGTTATTCCTACTTTTAAGAAAGTCGTAAATAATTGTCCCCCTTAGTTAAACATTATTTGCTCCAATAATCTCACTGATAAAAATGTCAAACCATATTGCCACAAAAACTAAATGACCCCCCTAATCTTACGAAAATTATATTATTCCCTTGTGTAGATATATAAGATAGCTATAAAATCGCATTAGTTTCATTTAAAGAAAATCAATATGTAATCCCCTAGTTTTAAGCAATTTAAAATGTAAAACAAAGCAAAATTGGCACCTTTAAGCTAACGCAACGTGCCTTATCAAATAAACGATTTGAATAAAAAAAAAACAAATTTCTTATTCTCTCATATACACTAACAATCTCTCATTCCAAACGTACAAACGTGGCCTACGCGATAACACAAACCTGGTCACAAATACGAACGCCCGCGATCTCGCCAATATTCAAACTCCCCGATTGATTAGGTGAACCTAACAAGAACCTAAGCTCGCGCAATCATGAATCGGTCACCGCCCTTGATCCTAGCAGCCCAAATTCATGTTTTTAGTTGGACCAATAGAAATAAAAACTAGACAAGACGTTCACGCGCGATCATTGAAGAGTACGCGAACATGCGAATGGCCACACGCTTATAAAAATAATGTGTCCACGCGAAGTTACATACATACTAGCATACGCGACAAAAACGTCCACATACAAACGCTCGAGTCCTTCGCGATCATCCACACACGACCACACCCACGATCTCGTAAAAAGTATAACACCCCGGTGACTAAGTGGATGGTTTAGCACTTATAAATTAACAATCCCGGTCTCGAGAGTGAACCTCCAAATGCCCGTGTTCGCGCGATCATGAATCGGTTTCGTCCGGAATCCCCTATTCTCGGCCCTAGTAGTCCAATGCCTTCAGGTGGACCAATCAAATATATAATGCTCATATCAACTAAACTACATAAAAATCGAATGTATACAAAGTTACATGCACGCGACAAACAAATATAAAAATGCTTGAGCCCTTCGCGACCATCCATGCAACCTATACCCGCGCTCTTCCAGACATTATAACATCTCAACATCTCACACCTACATTTGCGATCGCAACACACCGGTAAAAACGTAAACGTTTTAGTACTTACGAAGTTACAAACGCGGTCTCAAACGCGAACCCGTAAACGCGCGCGATCATGAATCGGTCACGTCCGGAAATCTTTATCCTCCATTCTAATAACTTAGGTCCATACATTCAGTTAAACCAATCGAAAAATAAAGCTCATATCCACAAGGTAACAAAACACGTTCCTTGGCGACATGACTGAGAACTCTAGTGATATGTAAGAACCCACTTTTTTTCTAGAATCTGAACCGCACACGAAAAATTAAGTATCAGATTCACGGTCCGCGCGCGATCGTTCAAGAATACAAGTGAATATGCGAAAAGCCACACGAATCTAAAATCGAATTTATGCACGCAAAGTTAGAGACACGCTAGCATTCAAATGCTCGAGCCTTTGGCGATCACACTATTACACAATTAGTAAACGCCCACACTAACCCAGACAGATATGCACTCCTGGACTCGAACGCTAAAAATCATGCCTTCCATGCATACACCACCCAGGACTGACCATTTGATTCGTCTGGCAACCGGGGGAAGTACATCCCAAACGCAGAACTTATCATTTCAATGATGGCCTTGGATCTGCGTGGCCTGTGTTCAAGGCACCATAGCTTTGTCCGTCAGGTCAAGGATGTATGAAACCCGCTAGCTACCACCCTCGGCCCTAGCTGATCATGAAGGAATAAAAAAACTTAAATTAGACTCATACTATCGTTCACTAACACAATCAATTGCGCATTCTCTCATATACACTCACAATTTCTTTCATTCCGAACGAACAAACGCTCAGTAATTAAGTAAACGTTTTAGCTCTTATATATTTGCAAACGCGGTCTTAAGCATTAACCCACCATTCGCGCGATCATGAATCGGTATCTTCGGTCATAGCAGCCTAGGTTCATGTCTTTAGTTGGACCAATTAAAAAACGACGCTCATACTGCCGCTCTACGCATAATTGTCCCATGTGTATAGGGAATCCCATAGCACATGGGGCAGTTATTTATTTATTGTCGTCAAACAAGAGTAGACCGTTTTGTTACAACGATAAAATATAGTATACACTTAAAAAATAAAATACTAATAACTGAACTAAACACTATCTGGTTTACATAGCACTACTTTAGGATGTTCTTTATAAGCGAATAGAATTGAAATATTTTTTTAATTTGCTTTTTGTCAGTGTTAAGTCAATAGCTTCGCAGTGCTTGTTGTAAGTTGCCGTCATCTGATTTAATGGTCCAAACTTGGCATAATTTGTACGATAACTGTTTGCTATAAATGTATTTCGGATTCGTAACTGTCGGGAAGGTATATAAAAATTAAGTTTAGATAGAAGTTCAACTGAATCAATACGACACGAAATGATATCGTTTAGAAATGAAATCATTGCATATTCTCGACGCTCTTTTAGTGTTTGGATGTTAATGAGCATACAGCGAGCTTTATAAGGTGGGAGAGGAAATCGTGTCCAACCTATTTTGCGAAGTGCAAACAATAAAAATTGCCTTTGTACTGATTCTATTCTTTCTTCATGTGTGATTGAGAAAGGTGACCAAACTATGCTACAATATTCCAGTATTGACCTTACATATGAGATGTACCATGTTTTAATTGTATATGGATCATTAAAATTGTAACTAAAACGCTTTATAAATCCAAGCATGTTATTTGCTCTATTGATGATTGTGTTGTAATGGTCAATGAATGTTAATTTTGAATCTAGAATGACTCCCAAATCTTTAACTCTTTCGCATTTTTGTACCACTTGATTTCCTAGAGTGATTGAAATGTCAGGTGTATTTCGTTTCCTACTAAAAGTTATTGCATTACATTTTTTTACGTTTAGTTGCAGAAGGCTTTTGTTACACCAGAGGTAAAACATATGTATTTCTTCCTGTAATATCTTTATGTCTTGTTCGTTCCTAATTTCTAAAAATAGCTTCATGTCGTCGGCATAGATAAGAACTTTTACGCTTTTGAGAATGAATGATATGTCGTTTACGAATGAAATGAACAAAAGAGGGCCTAGAAGGGAGCCTTGAGGAACTCCTGATGTGACTTGAATGGGATTCGTTTTTTTCCCTTTAAATCTAACTATTTGTTGACGGTTAGTTAAATATGATTCGAGCCATTTGAGAAGACCAATTCCTATTTTTTTCAGTTTGAATAATAGCATACGATCAAATGCCTTGCTAAAGTCTGTGTAAAGAGCTTCAATGTAGTTTCCATTCTCCATTGCAATCAATGAGTAGCATAGCATAGCATAGCAAAAACGACCGCACTCATCATGGGTGGCTGATACAGTGAAATATTTATACAATAGTATAGTTCACTGCACGCCTGGCCATGTCCTTACGATCGCAAAAGGGAAGGGAATGTTAGTTGAATACCTACTTAAGGAGACACGGGGAACCCACGCAATCTCCATAGGTATTAGAGATGCTAGATATTGTTAGTAGGAGAGGAATTTGGGTTGTGGAATTGGTGCTGTTTATATAATATTCAACGTAATAGAAAATAAAAAGTAAAAAATAAAAAAATAAGCTGGATTGATCTCACCAAATTTGCAGGGCTGGGCTGCAAAGGCACCTGCTTCAGGCACCACCGCTCAACCACCTCCTCCGAGTATTTCGCTGGCGGTGTTGACTACTGTATTCCAAGTCGGACATGGAATTCTTCTCCGCAACTTACTCTTCAGCCAACTGCTTCACGCCAATGCACCTGCTTGCATGCCGCAGCTCTTCCAAGCGCAGCAGTTTCATGGGATCTCATTTCAACTGATGTGTTGCAATAGAAGATTCAACGATTCAAACACTTTTTATCTATACCCGAATACTACTTCCGAAAGGTAATATTCCACAATCAGTACGATAACGATATCAATGACTGGAGCTGACGCTTCCACCAAGCGACCAAATATATTAGTTTGCGGACTTAACACTTTCATACACGTGCAAAATTACTTCCCAGTTTACGAAATCTACGGTTTATTTTTTCAGCACGAGAGAAAAAAAAACTAAATTACAACACTCAAGAACTGATTTTCCGGGGGTGGGCGTAGCGTATTGGTAAATCGATTGCCTTGTACGCAGCGCATCTGGGTTCGAGTCCCGACCCCGCACATAGGGTTAGAAATTTTTCATAAGAGATTTTTCTAACCCGAAGAGGCGAATGACCTTAAGGTTAAAACCTCTATAATCGAAATAAAAAAAATGATTTTCCCCCAAAAATCCATAGGCACATTTGGTATCTCAGTTGCACATATATTCCCATTCTCCATTGCAATCAATGAGTAGTTGACAAATTATAGTAAATTTGTATTAGTTGAACGTCCTTTGAAGATCCCATGCTGCATGTTAGTAATTCTGTTTTTGATTTGATTGAATAGTTTTTCGTTAAAGATTGCTTCAAAGAGTTTAGGCATATATGACATAATGGCAATTCCACGGTAGTTACATATGTCAGATTTTTTGCCGCTTTTAAAAATGGGTACCAGGTACGAGCTTTTCCATAAATTGGGGAAAATACCAGATTCAAGCGACATGTTAAAAAGCCAAAACAGAGGAGCTGTGAGTTCCAATGCTAAGTTCTTCATAAATACGGGTGGAATCCCTCAGGTCCAGAACCTTTGGAGGCATCTAGTTTGTTTAGAGCCTCCATTATATCTTGCACACTGACATGATTGACACCAATGTCTGTGGTGAATTCTGAGAAGAAACCGAAATATTCGCGATCACGATCTTTTTCAGAAAATGTGGTATAGATGTCTTGAAAGAAGGTTGCGAAAAGATTGCAGTTTTGTTTCGAGTTGACACCGACATTTTCTTTAAGTTTCATTTTTGAAGGGAAGATTTCCGATTTTAAATTATTTTTAATATGATTAAAGAAATTTTTTGGGCAAGATTTTATTTGAAATTCGGTTTTTGAGTTATAATCTTCAAATGCTATATTAATAGATAGGGTTAGATGAGCAAATGTCCAAATAGTTTAATAAGTTCCTTTCATTTCTGATTTTTTTATACTTTTTGTGGGCCTTTTGTTCACGATTTTTTAAATTTTTAATTTGCTCGTTATACCAAACTGGATATTTTGTGTTGCCTTGTCGCCTAATTTTTTTCAGTGGTACTTGTTCAACTATTATATCAAACAATTTTGTGTAAAAGACGTCTACTGAATTTTCGATACTTGCTTCATTTCTAAACGTTTGCCAATCTATACTGCTTAGTCTTTGTTTTATGTTGTCAAAATTTGCCAATTGAAATTGAAAGGCCTCTTCGTACTCGCAGTCATCGGGTCTTTTGTTATCATGTACAAATACAGAAAACTCAATTGCTGTTTGAAACGCTTCATTTTTCCATACTGGAGTTAATGATTCGGTGACACAGAAGTCTTCAAGAATGTTTGTGAATAATAAATCTAAATAACAGTTTTGCTGATTTCTAACATGATTAATTTGGTTAAGTCCTAAACTTGCAGTTTTGTCAAATATGGCCAGCAGAGTTTCGTTATTCCCAACGACTGGAAGTAGGATGCTTTCATTTTCAGTGTCTGGAAAGAAGTCAATGCTTCGTTGATTGAAGTCACCATAAATATGAACTTTTACCTCTGGGGGGAGCCTGGTTATAATGTCTTCGGCAATAAGAAATTTTTTTTCAAATGTATCTTTGCGGGCATTATTTGGTGGGAAGTACACAGAGGCAAATATATGTGTTTCACCTGCCAGATAAGTTTTAACCCACACATGCTCAAATTCTTTAAATTTCCTTGTAGTAATTATTGCTGCGTTAAATTTTGATGTAATTGCTATTAAAACTCCCCCTCCTGACTTCTTTTCAGACATATGAATGTCTCGGTCAGCTCTAAACACATTGTAGCTGTTTCCGAAAACTTCTTCACTTCTAACACTTTCGTCCCAACTAGTTTCTGTAGCCAAAATAATTGAATAGGAGCTACTTAAAATTTTCTTATGAATTTCATTCATTTTCGATGCACTTTTCATTCTATTAAAATTTTGACAGTAAATTAAAATTTCTACTGACGACTCTACTTGAGGAGTCAAGATTACCTCTTTTTGTTGTCGTTCAAATGGCGTTGAATCTTGGCAAACTGCGGTGTCCTCCTCGTTTCCTTCTTCTAGGGAATGCATCAATGTCGTCGAAAACACGAATGTTGAGAATGGCACGCTTTACACAAAACTGTTGACGAGCGCTCCGATGTTGGGTGCATTTGCAGCGTCGACCGTGGTAAATCATCAACTGGATAGGGGTTCAATGTCGGTCCTCTTTGAAACTGAATTGTTGGCCTATAGCTCGTGGGGGGTCCTGAGAAATGATCCTTTGCAGCCGCAAGAAGCACTCTATCCGGTGGAAGGAAACTATTGTTGTAGTGACTACTCGTATGGTTTTTGTTATAGTGGGTGCGGCCCTAAATGTGATTCTGCGATTGGTATTACTCGTATGGTTACTATTAACTGGCTGTCGTGAGTGGCGCGCCGCTGCGAGTTGCTCTTGATCAGGTCGAAGAAAATTTGTAGTGCTTTTGTTTTTTTCGTTAACGTTATTATAATTATTTCGCCTCGATCTTTTTTTACGTCTTCTAGCCTTTTCGGCCTGTTTTTGCTGGTTCAGGTTTCTTAAATTGCGTGCATCGTAATCGCTCCAGTCTGCTTTCCATACCTTCCTTGTACCCAAAAAGCGCCAACCTGAGTTATCGATATTTTTGTCGTTATTTAATTCGGCTTCCAAACTGTGGCATGAATCAAGCGATGATGTAGCGTTTTGACTTGCCGTTATGTTTGATGAAAGCGCCTTAAGTTCGTCGAGGATACCAATAGTTAGCGCAGAATTTGTGAAGTTTTCACTGGTGGATATGTTCGCTGACAGAGACTTAAGCTCGTCAAGAATATCAATCCCCAGCGTCGGGTTTGACGTCATAGTAATACTAGCCGCTGTGTCCAGAGACAGTTGATTAAGCTGGCTTATTTCATCATTCATGGTGCGCAGTTCAGCTGATAGCTCTGACGTTACCGTTTTCAGCGTGCTATAGACATTATTTTGCGTTGTCGTTATTGCTGTATCGAATAGCGAGGTAATGTGATTTTTAATGGCAACAACACTTCCAGTCAAACTGCTGTTTTTGTTTATTGCTATCAATTCCTGTTTTATTGTTGTAAGCAAAATTTCTAGGCCATCGATCGCTTCGTGAACTATGTTAGGCTTCTCCAGTTGAAACGCGAGCCGATGCATTACTTCCGTATTGGCTTGCAGTTGTGATTCCAGAAGTTGTTGTTGTTCAATAAGCCCTTTGAACTCAATCTTGGCCTGCATCAATTCTTGACATGATTCACAGCACGGTAATAGATACGAGTTGATGTCCACCCTCTTGTCCTTCTTCCGCAGTGATCCCCTCGGAACAGTCACTCCAATGCAAGCGGCGTGGAATTTTCTTGGGCAACCTATACACGTCCACATAACTGTATCCGCGGAAGTGTCGAAAGTGCAAATTTCGCAACTCATTATGATTAATGTACACACACGAAAAGCTGAATTAATAAAAAACTAAATGAAATATCGCGCACGGCACCTGGATCGAACGATAAACGCGTGCGAACCTGACGACGACTTGTTGTAGAATCGCGTATAGCGGCAACATATCCACTATACAACACGGTACTTGGCGAAACAACCAGGGACTCTAGTGATATGGGGAATCTCACTTTCTTTCATCACTCAGTATATTAACATAAAAAAGCTTAAGACATTCGCGATCATCCACGCACACCAAAGCCCGCGGTTACATAAACATGAAAACACCCCGGTGTATTTAATAATGAACTTATAAACGCAGTATCAACCGGAAATCCATAAACACCCATGTTCATGCGATAATGAATCGGTCGCGTCAGGAAATCTCTACCTTTGGTCCTAGCATCCTACGTCTATGCCTCCAGTTGGACCAATAAAAAAAATGAGGCTATGTATGATTGTTTTCACTTTTTATTATGCAACGAAAACAACGCTCGCCGGTGCTGCGCGCGACGCTATTCTCTTATACCGTCGCTAACAATGAATGTGACTTTGATAATAATTGAGTTTATTTGTATTATTTTTAGAAATAAAGAACTTCGTAATTGGTCGACTAAACTAAGGCAACCGGAAGGTGGCATGGAAGAGTTCACTCAACGTTACAGGTACTGTGGATTGTATATCGCTCCTAACAACAGTATAGAGGCTCGTGAATGGGCTCCAGGAGTGCAGTAGCATTACTTCGCCGGTGATTTTAGTGCGTATATTTCTATTTTAAAGCTCCCAAAAGTTTCTAATGTGTTTTTGCTTACGCAGATAACTGGCAATGGAAAGCCTCTCCGTACAAAAAACTTCCATTTGCCAAATGGGAGCTAATCCTACCTCCGAACGCTGGCGGGTTCTGTGCTATAAGATGTCAGCTAGTGGATCGACTATCGCCATGGGTAAAGAATATCGTTCCTACACCTAGATCTTCGGGTATCAACTATCATCAGCAGAATATGACATCCATCAGCTCATGAAAAATATATGATCTAACATAATAAACATAATAATTTTTATGGGAAAGCTGTTTGTTTAATTAGAGTAAGTTATTGCTTTGAAAAATTTACAACTTTCTACAGAAAAAATAATAAAATTTTGTTTGAACAGATATGAGGTCCTTCGCTCGCGGCATGACGAGTAAAACTCAATGTTGTACCACTCACGTGATATCGACGAAGGGTTCTTCGGTAATTTGAATGTTGACATCGAAGCTTTGTTTTATTTAGCCACGGAGAACGAGTTCTTGCACATATCTCCTACTGAATCCCAATGTGATCACATTTGATGAACATCGGAACACTGGAAACCTATGAAATGTCGACCAATCGCCGCTAGATGGAAAACACGATGTCACTGGCATATGCTGAATCACACTATCAAACATTGGTGGGTGATTAAACAATTACTGACCTATGCATAAGGATAAATATCCACATATGGCGGTAACTTCAGAACCGAACATGATCATCGATTGCGGGATAAGTCTTCCCATTGATTCAGTAGGTGATGAAGCCTCGGGTGAAGCTTACCTGAACTTTATAGGTAACGATTTCGGTCACCCGGAATGGTTGGGTTTCCCCAATGGTTCATAAACAATCAATCATATAATTACACTGGCCGTCAGTGGCATTCGGTAGATGATAAGTTGTTTAAATACCGATTCCTCAACAATTATGATAGTTAAAATGAATGCTTTGGTAGGTGCGTGAATTTATACTTCTTCTTAACTAAGGGCATTCGATTGTGCGTAAAAACACTTAAAGGTGAAGGAATGAAGGAGACATTGAACATTTGAAGGTTAAGGAATGCGGGAGGCATTGTGCATTGGCGAAGGAAGCAGGGAGGCATTGGAGGCATTATGCTGGTCTCGTTAAACACAATTTGAGGTTGATGTTGCGAACCACATTGACCGATAACCGTCATTAACAGCATGTATTTCCCCGCCGAACACACAGGTCACACCAAGATGGATCGTACCATCGAGCACATGTGTGAGCAGGTTAAGATCTGGGTTCCAGGTTAAGATTTACAAAACCGAATTCGATCGAGTAATGTGCCAACATCGGGCCAACCGGACCGCTTTGCTCCCGCTGTGGAACGTTCCGGATTCGAGCTGGGTATCGGCCGCTTTCTGCTAAGCAATAAAGCGACCATGACCTGCACGGTGGCCGTCGAATCGGCAATCGTTGAACACTATAATACAATTACCAGCTACGTCAGCTAATTGAAGGTCTAAATTGCAAGGGTTAGGAGCTGCTTGCGGTCATCACCAAATGCCGGGACGATAAGTAGAACATCACGACACCGTATGGATGAGGGAGTCGAACAGGCGTCTTTCTACCAAGTGCTTACCAACGTGGTAGTTTGGCTGCCGTGCAGCGATAAAAATATTCGAACGGGTATGAATAAAATACGAATACGAGTATTTAGAAGTGCTTGCATTCTTTGTGTTTATTTACGTTTATGTTAAATACTGAGAAACTATAATTTTTTGTTTATTTATCAAACTAGATGCACATGCAGTTTTAATCTCTCTTGGCAATCAACAACTATCTCTTCGGTAGCTTGGAACTGTTGCGTTTTACATTTCTTACAAAAGAAATGTATAGGATTCGCTCAAACTTTGACAACTTTTTCCGAGGCCCGGAGGGCCGAGTCTCATATACCAATCGACTCAGCTCGACAAATTGAGACAATGTCTGTATGTGTGTATGTATGTATGTACAAAATGTCATGTAATTATCTCAGCAATGGCTGAACCGATCTTAATGAAATTAGTTTCAAATGAAAGGCCTAACGTTGCCATTTGACACTATTATTTTTGATTTTCGATATGTTGTTTACTTTCTGAGATACAGCAGGTTTTTTGCAAATAACTTTCGAACAATATAATATTGTCCCTCAAACTGCACATAAATAGAAAGCTTGTAAAAATACCTTTCTAACAAGCTATAGATTGTCTAAATCCGTGCACGAGCGGCGGAGATATTAGACATTTTGTATTTTTAGTTCACGCTTACCAATTTACACCAATTAAAAATGAGATTGTTTCATACAGAGTATTGCTTTACTGGTGTTTTAGGGGCAAAACTAAACCGATTTTGAATATCGGGGTATGAAAACACATCTACGTGATTCAAGGAACTCGATGTTGAGAACATTTTGTGAATTACCTTTATAATAAATTAACTATTTCTCAAAAATCAATATATAAGTTCACTTCAAAGACAAAATAATGCGTTGATAAAGAAACAGTGAGTTCTAGTATTTATTCCTTGGATTAGGCATTGCGTTCAATCATGAGGTAAATGTTGGATGGTATATCAATACACAGATCAACAAGTAATTCACCTAGTAGTGAGGTAAAAGATTTCTAATATAATTATACTTGTGGCGTCACCGAAAGCAACTGTATGTTTGAAGCCCAAAAATCTAGCGAAAATTTAGCTCTTTTGCAAGATTTAGGTTATACTGGTTATGGAGCAAAAATTACTACTTACATTATTTATGATAAGAATGTAAGAATCAATATATCATAATAATATACCTATAAAAATAATGTCACTGCATTAACCATCATTTGCCATTCCTCACACGCCCCCCCCCCATCTCTCTCACTCTCTCTCTCTCTCTCTCTCTCTCTCTCTCTCTCTCTCTCTCTCTCTCTCTCTCTCTTCTCTCTCTTTCTCTCTCTGTCTCTCTTCTATCGCATCTATCTAGCTATTTCTGTATGCATTTCTAAGTTGTGTGATAAGATCTTCTGCCAATCTGAAATATTTATTAATTGTAATTGCGAAGGTTTGAGAAAACAAAACTATTTTTGTCTGCTGCTACATCAACTTAACTTTAATTCAATTGTATTCAAAGCCTGTTTCTACACTATAATTAAGGAAATTCATGGCTATATCAGAAAAATATTTGGCTTAACTGGGTAATATGAAAGTTTGACGATGGAAATTTTCAAAAGAGACATTCCACGTGCGATATTTAAACTATTCGTATCTCTATTGAATTTTGAATGAAATATATGCTCAAAGACTGAAAGCTGAAGCCAGGATTTCGAAGACAAAATACATGAGGAGAAGAGGTTCTAGAGACGACAATGTGAACCTCTCACCCGAGTTCGGATTGACGGTGACGAAATCGAGATGGTCGACAATGAAATTCAGAGACGGATCATAGCAGGAAATCGTGCCTACTTTGGACTCCAGAGGACGCTCCGGTCGAACAAAATTCGCCGCCGCACGAAGTTGATTATCTTCAAGACGCTGATTAGATTGGTGGTCCTCTACGGCCACGAGACCTGGACTATGCTCGTGGAGGACCAACGCACCCTTGGAGTTTTCGAACGAAAAATGTTGCGTACCATCTATGGTGGCGTGCAGATGGAAGACGGAACGTTGCGCATTCGTTGTATTGGTACGAACTTTCATGAAAAATAACGGATCAAAGACCAAAAATAGCCACAAATTAGATCCAGGAAAAGAAGTCCCCAAAGTACCCACTCTCGATGGGGGATGCAACTACAATGTGTCTTCTAACTTATCGTCGTCCATATTTGGATATACTGAGTAGTTTGAACCATTTCTTTTTCACAATATTGGTCTGTATAGGACTTATTTATCCATATTTCCTGCACGAGAATTCCGAACGAAACAATACAAACACGGCTTTTATGCAATCGACATAGCCTAGACATTTCACACTATTTACTTCAATGCAAATAAAAACTTTGAAATATCTACCTGTCTCATTCACGAATCGCATTCTTCCTCTGTCGTTCTCTGTTCAAGGTGCTTGAAAGCACATGTGACCTTGTCTCACTTTACTATATTCAATTGCGCGTTAAAATACTGGACCAGTAAATTCTGTTCTGCACATAAATCTTTTTTCGGGAATATGTGACCAAAAAGTAAACTTTGAATTCGTCAAGTAAAGAAGCATGAAAACAAAAAGAATAAAACCAAAAAAAGATGGAAGCCCTAGAAAGTCCATTGCATATTTATTAGCCTTTGGGATTTTCAAAAACATTTCAAAACTTTCTGATGCAAATTTCTGGTTTTCATTTCGTACAATCCGGTTTATTCATTATCTTTATTCAAAAATGTGTTTGGCTTCAAATATATGACCATTTCATTTTAATTAATAATTTCATTCCGCATCTTTTGATTCGTTTTGTTCATCTGCGTTCATTTTACTTATTTTATTCGTTTCATTCTTTGGATTCACTCTGATCAGTTCATTCTTTTTGTGCATTTTACTTATATCATTCATTGTTTTCATTGTATGCATTTTATTAATTTTTTCCAGTTTATTCATTTTGTTCAGTTTCTTCATTTTAATAATCTGACTACTTTTTCAGTTTTAATCATTTCATCCAAATAATTTATTTGATTCAATTTATTTCTTTATATTAATTTATAACCTTTTACTGTAGTTCAATTTTTCATTTTAATCAATGCATTTAATTCTGCTCATTTTCTTCTTTTTATTCATTTTATCACTCCAGCTCATTTTATTTATTTGATTCGTTTGTTTTATTTATACATTTCATTTATTTTTTACTTTATTCATTTTGTTTATCCATTCTTTTCATTCATTTGATCCATTTCATTAATTTGATTCATTGTATTCACTGGATGAATTAAATCAATTTGATTCATTTAATTCATTTGATTCATGTGATTTGTGTGATTCATGTGATTCATTTGATTCATATGATTCATTTGATTTATTTGATGCATTTGATTCATTTGATTCATTTGATTCATTTCATTTTGATTCATTTGATTCATTTGATTCATTTGAATCATTTGATTCATTTGATTCATTTGATTCATTTGATTCATTTGATTTATTTGATTTATTTGATTGATTTAATTCATTTGATTCATTTGATTCATTTGAATCATTTGAATCATTGGAATCATTTGAATCATTTGATTCATTTGATTTATTTGATTGATTTAATTCATTTGATTCATTTGATTCATTTGATTCATTTGATCCATTTGATTCATTTGATTCATTTGATTCATTTGATTCATTTGATTCATTTGATTCATTTGATTCATTTGATTCATTTGATTCATTTGATTCATTTGATTCATTTGATTCATATGATTCATATGATTCATTTGTTTCATTTGATTCATATGATTCATTTGATTCATTTGATTTATCTGATTCATTTTATTCGTATCTTTAATTTTATGCATTTCATGTTCAGTCATTCGTTTTATTTCATTCAATTTGTTAGTATGAGTCAATTTATTCTATTAATCTTATAACTATTTCTAAATATAATCTTAATTTTTATGTGATAACCTAATCTAATTTGATTCGTGTATTTGGATCAAAATTATAATGATTTCCATTAATTTTTCTACTCATTTTATGAATTAAAAAATCTATTGTTTCATTTTTTGCTTTACTTTTTAATTCGGTCGTTTTGTTGATTTCTATAATTTATTCAGTTTATTCGAGATTTTATTTGTGCAAGACTAGAAACTGTTTTCATCCCACCTCTAATTGGGTGCCTACTTCTCGTGAGTTCTGCAAACTAATCCAACAGTGAAATGTGTAAGAAATGTCTCATCTCACTGCTAGGTGGATTAAATCGGTTTTTTTCTTATCTCCTGCAGGAATCAGGGTCAGGTACGAAAGACTTGAAAATAATTTTCAGCCCAATAACAATAAATAGTTCACGGATATACGTTCATAGCTTACGTAACATGCGTACCATTTCCAGGAGTTTCTCAGAATAGAGTACGTGCGACCGCATTTTAAATTCAACTTTTTAATGCCACTTACTTTTCGTCGTTCCATCTAATCATACATATGACTGAAATGATCTTGAAACACCTGAATGTAGGTTTGTTTCTCTTGTGGAGTCATTTTCGCTATCAGCGTGTCGTTGATCTAATCCAGTGGCTGTGGTCTACCTGCCACCGTTGGTCTGACCGCCACCGTCATTGGCATATCGTCATACGAATCGGTGTCCATAATTTCAACAGTGGGTATCTCTGTATTGTTAATATCCTTCTCATCCTCACTACTGTCACTACTTGGCTCGTTGTTGAGACCTAGCCCCTTGATGACATCATTCGTTGCATTGTGAGAGCTTTGCTTCTCGTGCTGTTGCAAAACCGACATAATATCGTCGGCATCTTTACGGTTCCGTGCGGAAGAAATAACACTAGTGCTGTTAGTGACCACGGGGGGTTGTGTGGAGGTGAAGGCAGCTTTCTCTAAAATTGACTCGACTGAATTTTCATCCATATCGTTCGTAACAGTTGATTCCGTCATACACACCGGACGATCTTTCCGATGTGTTGTGGTTTCCACTGCGTCTGAATCACTAATGGTAACATCGACACGGGTTTCTTCCACAGCGAATCCACTGGTTCGCGTTGCTTCGCCGGACCATTGTTCATTTGAAATCCTGTTGGTTGGTTTGGCAATACTAAAACACAAAAAAATGTAAAGAAAATGCTAAACAAAAACAATACTATATCCATACCCTCTAATAGTGTCAATATCAACCGGTTCTGGTTCGAGAATTTCCGGAGCAAGCTTGATATCTTCAACTTGTCTTAACAGATCGTACAGCGGTTGTAATTGCTCGTTGAACTTGGCCAACAGTAAGTGTGAATCTTTTTTCGGTAGTGCTGAACTGTCTTCATCCACAGTACTGCCACAATATGTACAGCGAAATTCGCCGGATGCAAAATCGAACAGCTGGTCTGCCTCCAGATCGGTAAAAGTCTTATCGCAAGAAGGACACTTGAAACTTGCACGACTAATGGCATCACGTTCCTCGGTTTTCCTGTTGAGTGGTGATTCTGGCGAATATGGATGACATTTTGCGAATTTGACAGGTATAGTGGACGAGAAAAAACAAAACGAGAACTACAAGAAAAACACTGGAGAAAAAATCAGTTTTCATTTCTGATGTGCGTTACATGCTGGCATCCCAAATGCATGCATTCACATCGCTACGTAAACGCAGCCTGATAAGCTCAGAAACGGAATTCCGTTTTCTTGCATCTCTTTTCCGGCTGCCCTTTTTTACTATTTTTTATCTCACTCAAAATTCCTTATAGTTTCCTTATAGTACATTTTTGGTGTAGATTTGGTCTAATCGGCATTTCTGCCCTAGGCCAAAAATGCGTGCCACCCTCTACCCAAATTTTAAACTAGGACGGATTAGCGCATGGGCGCCATTTAAACACCTTTTTCAATATGAAAAATATCATTTGGTACTATTTGGTAACATTATTATTATTATCATTGGTTATGCATTCTTACCTTTCCGTTTTCATAATTTACCTTGACGCTGGTATTTATCGCCTATTTTTCCACTTTCCACTTTATCATTCCTTGTTCTTTTGAGAGTATAGATTCCATTTTAGATTTCACCTTCTTTCTCTGTACATTACGAGTGGATTAGGACAATTGGTGTTACCTTAATCCCCGGTTATGTCGGCGTTCTCCGCCTGTCCTGGGTCAGTTGGTGCTTCCCTTTGTTATTTCTTCTTTGTTAGTCCTTTTTCAGTTCTGTTAGTAAGCTTCTTATGTGTCCACGATTTCATGGGTTATTCCGCTCGTACGTGAAAGATAGATTAGACGAAGATATCTTTAATGGCGATCTTATTTATGGGAATGTTAATGTGGATTCTTTTAGCCTTCCGGTGGGGGCACTGAATTGTGCGACACTAGCAGTACATATTTTATTTCTCAGCTTTGTGGGATCGTATATTGCTTTTGGTGTCAGCACTATGTGTGCATATGGTTGCAGGTCTTCGATCAGCGATAGGGGTTTATTCTGACGGTCACTTTCGGTGAGGTGACACAAATCTCACGTGACTAAGGTGATCGGAAATTTTCAAGTCATCTCACTTAAAGTGAGAGATGTCACCAAGGTGACAAATTTTGTCACATTAGGTGACTAACGGAATATGGAAAGTGACTAATGGAGGTGACTTTTGGAATAAGAAAAAACGATGCAACTGAGGTGAGGCGGTTGATAATTTGAATTTTGATTGTCGATTTTATTTTTTACATTTTAGCAACTCTGTAAATCTGTTGGAAATTGGTAATGAAGTATGAGTTTCTATAATTTTATTAATCATTGAAATTAATTTAACGAGTTTTTTGTGACTCTGGTATATGAAATATTTTTGAGATTGGAGCGACTAATGGAACTATGCTGCACAGCGATTTTTTGATTAATATTTGCATCAGAGGGAATTTGTTAAAGGTTTGGAGTTATTTTCCTCCGCTATATTATTCTGAGCTACGATAACGACCATAAAAGCACTGATGATATAAAAGATGACAACAACATAGCTATTGGTTTTTTAGAAGTAATAATTGTCAAACAAAAATTCATTTTTATTATACACGACGTATGTGACAAATTAGTTTTTGGATAACATTTTGGGATGTGGAGGATGGTACAAACAAGGGGAAATAAGAAAAGTGACAGTTTCAGGATACGCTTGAAACAGTTCGCTACAATTAAATGGTTCTTGGAGATAATAAGCTTTGTTTGTACTCCTGATCGTCTGTGGATAGTATTTTCCAGTTAAAAATGAAACTTCTGATTTCAATTTTCACAATGTGATTGGATAAGACCAAATAAACATAGATGTTTTTTCATTTTGTAACATATATTTTATTTAGGCCATCAATTAATATAGATGATTGGGAATGCGCCTCTACTTGGTATTGAAAGTCAATTGAAGAGATATTTTGATGGGATCTAAAAGCATGTTCCATTACGGCATAGATCATCTTTTAAGAGTATCTAGCTCCAGGGGAAAATAAACTCATCGTTACATGTAAGTTCTTATTCGTCACATGTAAGATGTTGGTTATTTGTGTTACTGTTTGTGAGTTCGCGGCTGCTCTCATCCCCCGGGGATAGCCGTTACAATTCCGGAAGGGGCCTGCTTAATTCCCATCGCTTGGTATTGACGTTCTAGAGCAGAGATGCCAGGTACTTTTTTCAAATGTCTGCAATAATAATTTTAAAAATCTGTGAAGAACAAAAAATGTCAGGAAAGCTAGTGTAACCAAAAGCCTTTATATTCAAAAATCTGTAAATATCTGCAACCAAACTAAAAAATCTTCAAATATCTCACGGTGTCTTTTTTAACAATTTTATGCAAAAAAATTCAGCATCTCTGAAACTTCAGGATATGAAAGAATGGGCTTTCCCCTTTCATTTGAAACCAAAATCAAAATAATCCGTCCGGGGTCTAGAGCAACTTTTTTTTTGAAGTATTTTTTCGTGAAAACATAGATTTTACAATAGAACTAGTTCATATTTCTGCCCCTAGATGGTGCTTTAGACATTCGAACAATCTGATCTGATAGATTATTTAATTGTCTACAACTTTGTTACCAACTAAAAACCGATTTGAAATTATCCCGAAAAGTAGTTTAATATTTTAACGAATTCTAAGTCTAAGTTAGTTTCACAGAAGACCTAGTGGTTTGTTAATTCACAAGCACTTTTTTTATTTGCCAAATAGTTGTGTTTAGTTCAATAGTGAATTCAGCGGAATTTGAGAGCTTGGAAAGTCATCTTTTAGCTGAAAATTATAATTCCCTGCTACAGGGCACCATTCATATTTTTAGGATGAGAAGTTTTAGATAAGTGTTGACCAAACTAGTATGATATTAATATTCTTTTTCATGATGGTAAGTGATTCCTCCCGCAGAAACAGCCTTTTCAATTATGTATGCCATCTTTTTCATTTTTTCGATTGTTCTCAGGGATGACTGATAACTATTCTTACATGAATCTGCTACTCCGTTAGCATCTTCGTATAAAATTGACTTGTCCTGAACTTCAACCATTATATTTGAACAAACTCAATGAAACTTTTAACGCACCATTGCAATATTTCGCGGATTTCATTGCAACGCTTGGTTAAACACGCTGATTATTCGTTTTCAAAATTGTATATATAAGGTTATTGTTGTACTCAAATCATATTTTGTTTTCAAAAGTAATACATATCGCATAATCTAGGATCAATTTAGTAACGATATCTCGCATAATTGATAGGAAATGGCCGTAAAATCCAACTGCCACAATACGCTTTGCGGAGAAAATTTGAATAAATCATTTCACACTAACCACTAATTTGGACAGTTATTACTGTGGTTTGCGTTAAATTAGAAACGGTGTGTCCCAACATTTCGTCTTGAACGGAATTTTAATAGCTGACTTAAGCGATCATAACCTAAATTATACGACGTTTGGTCCTTTCTAAAACACCCGTGTAACAAAACATAAATGTAAGCAAACCCTTGTAACCAAGCAATACCTTCCGATTAATGGTAGTCTCTTCGAACCTATCGGGAAAGATTACAAACCAAAAGCATAAATAGTTTTCCGACTCTGTCAAACATCCTAATTTTCAGAAGTTCAATTAGAATTGTCAACGTAATGAATCCCGTCTAATATTTTCATGCCACTAAACCCAATTATTTTTTTGTAATATAATAAGTGCGAGAAAACATATTTCCAAACCACTAGGCCTCGTGTGAAACTATCTTAGATATAACTTTGTTAAAATCTTAAACAACTTTTCCGGATGATTTCAGATCAATTTTTAGTGGTCAACAAACTTGTAGACAATTAAATTTTCTATTAAATTCTCACTTTTAGTGTTGTTCGAATGTATAAAGCACCATCTAGAGACAGAAATATGAATTATCTCCAGTTACTACTGGCTACCTATATTGTTACGAAAAAACTTAAAAAAAAGTTGCTCTGGACCCCCCGACGGATTATTTTGATCTTAGTTTCAAATGAAAGGGGAAAGCCCATTCTTTTATATTCCGAAGTTTCAGAGATGCTGAATTTTTTTGCATAAAATTGTTCTAATAAATACACCGTGATCTGCAACCAAATTAAAAAATCTGCAAATATCTGCGCCATCGAAAAAATCTGCAGCTTAAATTAAAAGTCTTCGAATTTGCAGACTTGTCTGCAAATCAGGCGTCTCTGTTCTGGAGTGGGAATAGAAAACCTATTTGTGGTCTTCGGGTATCAGGCACAGAGAAAGGGTAAAATTCGCAAACGAAAAAAGCAGTTTTTTCCACACCGTATGTCAGATCTTCATAAAAATCAATCAGCAATACTGTGACAACATTCTACATACGCTGATTGATTTTTATGAAGATCTGACATACAGTGTGGATTGCCCGACACATGACCTATTTATCCCGCGACGACGGCCTGTTGTCTCTTTCAAGGTTCAGAACATCAGATGTTACTTCAAGATGTTCTCAACCCCAATTTGGCAGCTTTCACGCCGCCACCCACGTTACGGCTTGGTAAGGTTAAACTGTTATCGAAATGGGTCAATTAAGGCTGTCTGACGTATTCTTGATGGTCACATCATTATCGTGTTGATTTTAAAATTAGGAAATTTGTATGAATTGACATATAATGTCTTTTTTGCTTCAGATAGTTGATATTAACGCCACCAGAGTTCTAAAGAAAATGGCGGATTCGATGACAGATATCGATTCTATTGGGATTTTCGATTAATTGACACCGGTGTAGTGGAGTGCACTGTAACTGCACCATTTTTGCACTTTCTAGCAGAAGTGCAGAAAACTGGGTATATTCCAGAAAGTGCAAAACCAGTGCACTCCTATACACCGGTGCGCATCAATCGAAAATCCTATATGTAAGTTTTAAAAGAGAAAGTGAGACACTACCCCTGAAATGTAATTTGTAAGTAGCACTAACATACATTATTATTCCAGCTCAAACAGTTCAGGGACTGTACGGGGTGGCGCTAGCCCTGTGACCTTCGACTGGCATGGTCCATTCTCATTGGTTCGAATGTCTTCATGGCTGGTTGGTAGACGTATGCTTCTACTTACAAATGGATATATCTTTGCCTTGGATGGAGGGATATGTGGATCCTGTTGGTTATCGACATTGACCTTGGGTACGGGTTATTTCGGGCAAGGAGTGCAGGAGTGGTACCTAAGAAATAGTCAATTATTCAGGACTTATTTATGATCATTTAACTCGATAAAGCACAATGGCTCTTAGAAATGGTAAGAAACCCTTTCGGGTTGATGCGGTCTGTTTAAGTCGAACCAGATCGACATTCGTTTCGAGAAAAATTTATATGGAATCGTGGATAAATATTTCTCCTGTCCTTTATGGGCAGAGATTCTTTTTGTGAAACCCTAAAAGAATCTTTCCCGTCTGGCTACTCAGCACAATGATAATACAAAAAATTGAGGATCGTAACAAATATGAATATTGACTGGAACAGGGATGATCAAATTCTGTATGCATGTGTGTCTATGTGTAGATGTGCATAGGAGGAATGTATCCCTGAGCAACACGAAAGGACAAACTCTGAGCCGCCATAACGCTCATGGGAAGGCGGGTGCACAGTTATAGGTGCACAGAGTACAGGTTTGCGCCACGCCGCCGCGCCGCGCCGGTGATTGCATGTAAAAATAGTAAGCACATCGGCGTGACGCCGGCGCGCCGACCTTTACCTGAAATCGGCGGCGCGGCGCACAGCTCTAGCACAGAGCACTGCACACCCTGACATGTGCAACGGTGAGCCGATAGGTGTACATTTAATGCACATAGGATGCAAAAATAGGTTATTGAGACAGCCCGATTGCACACTGATAAATAGCAATAACATTAGTGCAAATGTATAGACAATATTGTGCAATGGATCAATCACCGTCCAATGCTTATGCTTATGCTTATGGTTACTTAGGTTTCTTGCTATGTGCTGAGCATGCCATAGAAATAGAAAGTACATGCAATTTCTTAGTGGGAACGCAAATCGCTGTACTGTAAGTATATCTCTGTTGACATGTATCAGTGGCAACAACTTTTTCGTTTTGCATATTTTACTTAAGGTGAAGCGATGCCAAAATCACAACAAAGGTTCGGTTATGTTCGGCTTACGTTACAACATCTGTGTGCAGCTAGAGCGTACTATACCGGTAGGAGATGGGATACACACAAGTGTATCGCTCAGTAATCAACTGGCTGATTTTTTTAACGCGTGTTTCATTTGTTTTGAAAAACAAAAAGGTACAAATTTCCCAAACGAATCAAAATTCCGCGAAAAGAATCTATTCATCTGCTTATGCTAACATGTGTACATACAGTGATACAATCTCTAAGCAATCTGAGCTAAGTTTCAAACGATTTTGTTTTGCGCCAATGCAATGTTTTGATTTTGACGATGAAATAAAAAGAAGCAGAAACGACGGCAGCCGTTTTAGCTGCCACCTTGAGACTCTGTTCAGGATGTCCTTAACTGCACATTTCGGTGTAGCCAATACAACAAAACAACCAATAGTGAGAATCCGCTTACGTCTCTTCCTAATTTTCTTTTTGTTTCCTTGGTTTGAAGCGGATCAATCGACTATTTATGGATGCGGTAAAATACTAGCAGTGTTAGTCCTTATATTTCTATTATCATTATTCTGACTAAATGGACGTGTGACGACATTTCAAAGTTTCACAAAAAGAATCTCTGCCCATAAAGAATTTGGGTAATATTTATTCGCGATTCCCCATAAAGTTTTCTCAAACCGAATGTCCATCTGGTTCGGCTCGAACAGATCAAACCGACACCGACCCGAAAAGGCTACTCAGCATTTCTAGAAGCTGCTGTACTTGGTCGAGCTAAATAACTTTTCCTGATTTAGCTTCATACCAAAGATCAAAAGAGTCGACAACTAGCAGGATCCACATGTTCCCCACATCTACCACATCTACACATCTACCAAAACCAGCCAAGAACACTTCCGAACCAATGATAATAGACTATGTCAGTCGAACGCCACAGGTCCAGTGCCATCCCGTACAGTTCCTGAAATTATATATGTATTAGTGCTACTTACAGATTTCATTTCAGTGGTAGTAAGTGTCTCAGTCCCTCTTGTAAAACTCACTTACTGCTCCTCACCTCTTCCGGCATTTCATCGAAACTTCAATTTCCTTCGGAACTCGTACATGAGACGCTCAAGGAGCTTTACTGGCGCAAAAAAGACATTATATATTACTTTATTCCCCACATTCCCTAATCTTATAATCAACAAAGGCTGTCTGCCAATTCAAATGCAGAAACACTAATGATGTGACCATCAAGAATACGTCAGACAACGAAGTGAAAACTGCCAAATAGGAGTTGAGGACAGCTTGAAGCAACATCTGATGTTTCTCCAAATGTATGTGATCCAAAACTGACTTGGATAGTTCCATTGAGCCTAGCTTGTATAGCTTACATAACTAGTCTCACTTTTCTCCTTTCACCCACGAAAACAGCTTAGCAGCCATCATTTAATAAAAAAATGTTTAAGTTTGCAGGTACACATGCAAAATGTATTGAGACTTTTCGGTGTTTTCTTGAATGGAACAATAAAATAAAATTCAAATCGTGTATAAAAATTCCTCTGAAGATGAAAAATTTTAATGAAAAGTTTTTGCGAAAAATGCATTTTCCCCTCAAATTGTTGTTCTGAACCGCTGTCCATTGTATAAGGATTGTGGTTGATGGACCTACTGCAATAGGTAGTAGTACCACAACATTATCAGCATAAATTATGGTTTAGGAACACCTTATCTAATAAAAATCATTGCTGTTCCCACTATATTTAAAATTTGTTTTCAATAGGGAAAAATTAAACGATGCGCCAACGTATAATAAATGGCTAAAATAATGACCCCAGAATGTTGATCTAAAGTTAAATATATGATCAAATTCAACATAAATTGCTTTAAATTAGCAATCGCTTACAATCATACATCACGACCTAGATTAGAGTGGTACTTTATTCACAATTGATGAAAATAGGACATTATTATACGGTTCTAGATAAACTTTTTATTGGTCTCACAAAAAAAATCTATCTGTCGTTCACCATAACATACCAGAAGGTGTTTTCCCGACGAAATAACATATCCCCAATCAATAGATTTCTCAAGCAGCAAAACAGTGCACCCATTCAATGGCACCCCGTGTTCAATCACTCTACCAAATAGAATTTGGGCCAGATGAGATCAAACTATCATCGAAGAAATCATCCGGGATGTCAGGCTAACGACCACATTAGTAACATCAAAGCAAAAAATTACTGATTAGGTGTAGAATGATACCTTTTAATGTGTAGTTATTACATATCAACCTAGTGTACATGGAACTGCGAATGAAATAAGATTTAGATATAGGGAAAGGTGGTCGGTTGCTGGCAGTGGTCGGTTGTCGGCACCCCTATGTAGCTTTCGACAGAAACCAGACATGGACATTCTGATAAGGGACCATCCATAAATGACGTAGCATTTTTTGAGCGATTTTTAACACCCCCCTCCCCCATCGTAGCATTTCGTCACAAGCTTCTAAATACCCCCCTGGTAATTACGTAGCTTGACGGTAACTCTACCCCCTCCTTGTCCCCGCAAAATTTAAAAAAAACTAAAAAACGATGATAGTTATTCCCCTTTAAAAAGCTACGTAGCATGACAAGACCCCCTACCTCCCTGTCGTCACACATCATCACAAAATACAAAACACCCCCCTCCCCCATTTAATGCTACGTCATTTATGGATGATCTCTAATGATATTTTTGTGCTGATTGCTGAAGCAAACAGACTCGAATATTCTGTTCTACAAACAATATATTTTTTGAACAAGTGAAACTCTACTTAAAAGTTTTTTTTGATGATTTGCTTAGTGTTATAGAAAGAAGTAGATCGATCGAAAAAGTATGCGCATTGAATATTTACGATGAGAATTTATTCTATTTTGTGATTCAACATTGAATGGCATCGTAATGTTCGCCACAAAATTTTTTTTTTGATCAATTTTCAAAAAGGTTACTAAAATCGGTTCTCGGCACCCAAACATGGTCGGTTGTCGGCACCCCATTTTTTGTGGCAAATGCTCTCAATAAAATAATCAATATGAGTATTTTGGAACGGACTTTACGAATAGATACCAAAGATCGATCTTTGGCACCATTCTGAAAACCAGGAAGGCGATTTCCGGTTTAGCGTTTTACATTTACAAGAAGAAAGCCCACACTTCCAGGAATATCAAAAATCCCAAGTGTTCCTTTGTTTCAGTTCGAGAGTAATCACAGCACTGGAATTATAAAACTCTCGGACATAGTGGACTGGATAATAAAAACTTTCAATATTACTGATCCTATTAAAAGTCTTATGTTAGCTTTTCTCCCTACAGTGAGAACATTTTTGAAGCAGTTTACTGCTAAATGGCCCCTCCTCTCAGCGATTGTATCCTTCGATGGCTAACTCATCGAACGAGGTCACGGATTTGATCACTGTTCTACAGTGGAATTGCAGAAGTATCATCCCGAAAATCGATTCCTTCAAAATTTTAATAAATAATTTGAGTTGCGATGCATTTGCACTATGTGAAACTTGGTTAACTTCCGACGTAGATCTCAACTTCCACGACTTTAATATTATTCGCCTGGATCGAGACACCCCCTATGGAGGAGTGCTTTTGGGGATCAAAAAGTGCTATTCCTTCTACAGAATTAACCTTCCCTCGATAACAGATATTGAAGTTGTCGCTTGTCAAGTAACAACCAAAGGCAAAAGCCTTTGCATAGCTTCCATATATATTCCCCCCAACACCGCGGTTGGGCACCGACGGCTACAAGACATCTTAGAATCCCTGCCAGCACCGCGACTAGTTTTAGGAGACTTTAACTCTCACGGTACAGCATGGGGTTGCCTCTATGATGATAACCGGTCTTCCTTAATTCAGGATCTTTGTGATAACTTCAATTTGACAATTTTAAACACGGGTGAAATGACACGGATTCCTACTCCTCCAGCGCGCCCGAGCGCCTTAGACTTGTCCCTTTGCTCAACATCGCTGCGGTTAAATTGCACGTGGATGGTAATTCCTGATCCCCACGGCAGCGACCATCTGCCGATTGTAGTCTCAATCAATAACGGTTCAAGGCCATTGAAATCAATCAATATTTCGTATGACCTCACACGAAATATCGATTGGAAGAGCTATGCTGCCGCGATATCCGACAGCATCGAATCTACCCAAGAACTTCCTCCGGAGGAAGAGTACAGCTTTTTGGCTGGCTTGATTCTCGACAGCGCGAATCAAGCTCAGACTAAGCCAGTACCCGGCGCGAACATACAAAAACGCTCTCCTAATCCGTGGTGGGACAAAGAGTGCTCAGACGTGTACGCGGAGAAGGCCGCCGCGTATAAGACCTTCCGGGACGACGGGTTACCCGCTAGCTATCGACAATATGCGACGTTAGAAACGCGAATGAAGAGTTTGATGAAAGCCAAGAAACGTAGTTACTGGCGCCGGTTCGTTGACGGGCTAACGAGAGAAACATCGATGAGCACTCTTTGGGGCACGGCCCGGCGTTTGCGAAACCGAAACAGTACTAACGAGAGTGCAGAATATTCAAACCTTTGGATATTCGATTTCGCCAAGAAGGTTTGTCCGGATTCTGCCCCGGCACAGAAGATTTACCGCGCCGCGTCTCCTCACGATAGCGCGAACGAAACACCTTTTCACTTACTTACTCTCTTGTCGTGTAACAATAAAGCTCCGGGGCCAGACAGAATCAAATTCAACTTGTTGAAGAATCTGCCTGACTCTGCCAAGAGACGCTTGTTGAACTTATTTAATAAGTTTCTCGAGGCTAACATTGTCCCACTCGATTGGAGACAAGTGAAGGTCATCGCCATCCAAAAACCAGGAAAACCAGCCTCCGACCACAATTCGTACCGTCCGATCGCAATGCTATCCTGTATCCGGAAGTTGTTCGAGAAAATGATCCTATCCCGCCTTGACAATTGGGTCGAAGCAAATGGCTTACTGTCAGATACACAATTTGGCTTTCGCAAAGGCAAAGGGACGAACGATTGTCTTGTGTTGCTCTCAACTGAAATTCAAATGGCCTATGCTAGCAAAGAGCAGATGGCATCAGTGTTCCTAGATATTAAGGGGGCTTTTGATTCAGTTTCGATCAACATTCTTTCAGAGAAGCTGCACCAGCATGGTCTTTCAGCGACTTTAAACAACTTTTTACTAAACTTGTTGTCGGAAAAGCACATGCATTTTTCGTATGGTGACTTATCGACATCACGATTTAGCTACATGGGCCTTCTCCAGGGCTTATGTCTAAGCCCCCTGTTATACAATTTCTACGTCAACGACATTGATGAATGTCTTGACAATTCCTGCACGTTAAGGCAACTTGCAGACGATGACGTGGTGTCTGTTACGGGACCCAAAGCTGTCGAGCTACAAGAACCATTACAGAATACCTTGGACAATTTGTCTGCATGGGCTATTAAGCTGGGTATCGAATTCTCCACGGAGAAAACTGACCTAGTTGTATTTT
>NC_080670.1:107299444-107304444 GCF_030247195.1 Topomyia yanbarensis | reverse complement strand
CTGCTTCAGTTTACGCCGCAGAACTAGCTGCCATTCAGTATACCCTTGGAGTCATTGAAACATTACCCGCAGGCCATTACTTCATCGTTTCGGATAGCCTCAGTTCCATTGACGCTATTCGCTCGATGAAACATGGAAAACACTCCTCGTATTTTTTGGGGAAAATACGGGAGCAACTGAGTGCTTTATCTGACAACTCTTTCCAGATTACCTTGGTATGGGTCCCTTCTCATTGCTCCATTCCGGGCAATGAGAAGGCAGACTCCTTAGCTAAGGTGGGTGCCTTAGAAGGAGACGTTTACGAAAGACCAATTTGCTTCAGCGAATTTTTCAGTATTACTCATCAGAGAACCCTCGAAAGTTGGCAAACTTCGTGGAGCAGTGGAGAGCTGGGAAGGTGGCTACATTCGATAATCCCTAAGGTATCGACGAAACCTTGGTTCAAGGGGATGGATGTGGGTCGTGACTTCATTCGTGTGATGTCCGACTCATGGCAAACCATTACACGCTGGATGCACATCTCCGGCGTATTGGGCTCGTGGATAGTGGTATCTGCGCTTGTGGCGACGGCTATCACGACATCGAGCACATTGTCTGGGCGTGCACCGAATACAGTTCCGCCAGGTCTCGGCTAATGGATACCCTGCGGGCCCGAGGAAGACCAACCAACGTCCCGGTTCGAGATGTGCTGGCAAGCCGCGATGTCCTCTATATGTCCCTTATATACACCTTTGTTAAAACCATCAATATACAAGTCTAACTGCCCCTTCTTATTTTCCTTATCATTCTCAGAACCCTCTTCCACCTGTATCAAAGCATCTGTATCGAATGAGCCAACAAACACGGGACCTACGGCACGAACATAACACGCTTAACTCGAAATGTAGCCGATCCACATCTGAGCCGTACTACGAAATCGTCTGGAAAAACCCCTGCCATCTTGAGGAGGACCATCCGGCGTCCCAGTACATGATTCTCCTGATGAAGACCACCCGAGTTTGTAATCCATCCGTTGATCTCACGATGCCTGAAATAATTTTCTCTCCTTGCCATCTTTGTCTACCCTCCCTCCCCTGACTCTTATACCCAGAAGTAACACCCCTACCCCCCCCCCCCCCCCCCAATATCATCACGAAGCATTTAGCTCTTCTTGTCTCTTCTAGTTTTCAACTATTATATTATATAATCTCGTTGAAAATGCCCAACTCTACTACCCACAAAAATAACTATAATTACGAATCTTTACAAAATTCAATCATGCCCTCTAGTTATTCCTAGTTTTAAGTTAGTCGTAAAAAATTGTCCCCCTTAGTTAAACATTATTTGCTCCAATAATCTCACTGATAAAAATGTCAAACCATATTGCCACAAAAACTAAATGACCCCCCTAATCTTACGAAAATAATATTATCCCCTTGTGTAGATATATAAGATAGCTATAAAATCGCATTAGTTTCATCTAAAAAAAATCAATATGTAATCCCCTAGTTTTAAGCAATTTAAAATGTAAAACAAAACAAAATTGGCACCTTTAAGCTAACGCAACGTGCCTTAACAAATAAACGATTTGAATAAAAAAAAAAGAAGAAAGCCCACTTGGTCGTGTTTGCACCGCTAGGTAGCACTGTATATACCAGATTGTCACGACCAGACAATTTGGTGTGGGGGAGAGGGTTTAACCCTGTAGCCCCCCTCCCCTTTTGGCTGACCTCTATCTGATCTGTCTGAAGCTTTGGTAAAAAATGAACTAAATTGCAGCGAATGCGATCCGTCAGTGCCTTAGCAGTGCGTAATATTCGCACTAGTTTTTCACATACACATATTGTGGCTCTGATGAAGAATGATGTTCATGCCTTTGATATTTGTTGAAATAAAAAAAAAATCCTTTTCCCTTTGAATCTTGATGATTATCATTCATATTTTCCCATTTTTAGTAAATTTTATTAGGGTGCCGACAACCGACCACATTTTTCAAAATAGTAAAAAATATCATGTTACTAAATTGTTAATAATTTTTTTCAAGTTGACAGAATAAATTAATTTCTTAATTTCTACGTTATTAGCTAAGGCTTCTAGCTTCCCATTGGTATGCTTATTCTCATATATTGTTTAATTGGAGTAAAGTTGTGAGCCAAAAACAAAAGTGTGCAGACAACCGAACACATTCCCCTACGTAAGAACGCAAAAAATTTGTTTTCGAATTTCTGTGTCCAATGAAACAGTATAACTACGAAACCTGGCATCCGAAAAAGAACTTCATGGTAGAGTAGATTAGTCATGACAATATTATTAAACTTATTCTGCCATTCTGCATTACGACGGATTAGTTTTCGAACGAATGTGATTTCATTCTCAATATAACGACACGAGTCGGATTCGATCAAACCGCAATCGTTCGAAAAATCAAACCGTCTTAATACACAATAAGCTTGTTTAACTTTATACTTTTAAACAATTCATGCCGTCTTTTGATAATGCTACCAGTGCTTTTTACAAATACAAAACTTATTTGAGAGTGTTTCCGCATTTGTTTTTTAAATTAACAAAACTACTACAAATAGTTGTAATATGTCATGCCATTGCTTGAAAAGCAACAAATATGACGAATACCAGACAATCATAATATAAACGGACAACGATTCGATTTAATGTTTTTGCCTTTCTCATATAGAAAGGTTATGCAATCACTCTGAAAAACGTCAACCTAATCCCGGCCCGGAGGGCCGGGTGTCATATCCCATTCGACTCAGTTCGTCGAGATCGGAAAAAGTCTGTATGTGTGTGTGTATGTATGTATGTGTGTGTGTATGTGTGTGTGTATGTGTGTGTGTATGTGTGTGTGTGTATGTATGTGCGTATGTGTCAAATAATGTCACTCATTTTTCTCAGTGATGGCTGGACCGATTTGCCCAAACTTAGTCTCAAATGAAAGGTGCAACCTTCCCATCGGCTGCTATTGAATTTTGGATTGATCGGAATTCTGGTTCCGGAATTACGGGTTTCAGAGTACGGCCACACAGAAATTTCTCATATAAACTATAGGAAAAATTAAAAATAGAATTTTTATTTTTGATGCTAAATGTGTTCAAGGTGCATGAAACGTCGAGATTTGATGCAAACTCGAAAAAAAAATTTGACTACGATTCACTTTTTTGGATTTTGGCACATTTTTGCCTTTCTCATATAGAAAGGTTATGCAATCACTCTGAAAAACGTCAACCTAATCCCGGCCCGGAGGGCCGGGTGTCATATCCCATTCGACTCAGTTCGTCGAGATCGGAAAAAGTCTGTATGTGTGTGTGTATGTATGTATGTGTGTGTATGTGTGTGTGTATGTGTGTGTATGTGTGTGTGTATGTGTGTGTGTATGTATGTGCGTATGTGTCAAATAATGTCACTCATTTTTCTCAGTGATGGCTGGACCGATTTGCCCAAACTTAGTCTCAAATGAAAGGTGCAACCTTCCCATCGGCTGCTATTGAATTTTGGATCGATCGGAATTCTGGTTCCGGAATTACGGGTTTCAGAGTACGGCCACACAGAAATTTCTCATATAAACTATAGGAAAAATTAAAAATAGAATTTTTATTTTTGATGCTAAATGTGTTCAAGGTGCATGAAACGTCGAGATTTGATGCAAACTCGAAAAAAAATTTGACCACGATTCACTTTTTTGGATTTTGGCACATTTTTGCCTTTCTCATATAGAAAGGTTATGCAATCACTCTGAAAAATGTCAACCTAATCCCGGCCCGGAGGGCCGGGTGTCATATCCCATTCGACTCAGTTCGTCGAGATCGGAAAAAGTCTGTATGTGTGTGTGTATGTATGTATGTGTGTGTGTATGTGTGTGTGTATGTGTGTGTGTATGTGTGTGTGTATGTATGTGCGTATGTGTCAAATAATGTCACTCATTTTTCTCAGTGATGGCTGAACCGATTTGCCCAAACTTAGTCTCAAATGAAAGGTGCAACCTTCCCATCGGCTGCTATTGAATTTTGGATCGATCGGAATTCTGGTTCCGGAATTACGGGTTTCAGAGTACGGCCACACAGAAATTTCTCATATAAACTATAGGAAAAATTAAAAATAGAATTTTTATTTTTGATGCTAAATGTGTTCAAGGTGCATGAAACGTCGAGATTTGATGCAAACTCGAAAAAAAAATTTGACTACGATTCACTTTTTTGGATTTTGGCACATTTTTGCCTTTCTCATATAGAAAGGTTATGCAATCACTCTGAAAAACGTCAACCTAATCCCGGCCCGGAGGGCCGGGTGTCATATCCCATTCGACTCAGTTCGTCGAGATCGGAAAAAGTCTGTATGTGTGTGTGTATGTATGTATGTGTGTGTATGTGTGTGTGTATGTGTGTGTATGTGTGTGTATGTGTGTGTGTGTGTAGGTATGTGCGTATGTGTCAAATAATGTCACTCATTTTTCTCAGTGATGGCTGGACCGATTTGCCCAAACTTAGTCTCAAATGAAAGGTGCAACCTTCCCATCGGCTGCTATTGAATTTTGGATCGATCGGAATTCTGGTTCCGGAATTACGGGTTTCAGAGTACGGCCACACAGAAATTTCTCATATAAACTATAGGAAAAATTAAAAATAGAATTTTTATTTTTGATGCTAAATGTGTTCAAGGTGCATGAAACGTCGAGATTTGATGCAAACTCGAAAAAAAAATTTGACTACGATTCACTTTTTTGGATTTTGGCACATTTTTGCCTTTCTCATATAGAAAGGTTATGCAATCACTCTGAAAAACGTCAACCTAATCCCGGCCCGGAGGGCCGGGTGTCATATCCCATTCGACTCAGTTCGTCGAGATCGGAAAAAGTCTGTATGTGTGTGTGTATGTATGTAAAAAAAACCTGTTTTAATCCACCTAGCGGTGCAATTGTGCCTTTCTTATTTCTCTAAACTATGGCACGGAGGCTTTTTATGTTCAACATAATTGTGGAAATGTCCATTACATTCTTAGTACACTTTGCA
>NC_080670.1:107276944-107291944 GCF_030247195.1 Topomyia yanbarensis | reverse complement strand
AACTTAGTCTAAAAATAAAATTTTTATTTTTGATGCTAAATGTGTTCAAGGTGCATGAAACGTCGAGATTTGATGCAAACTCGAAAAAAAAATTTGACTACGATTCACTTTTTTGGATTTTGGCACATTTTTGCCTTTCTCATATAGAAAGGTTATGCAATCACTCTGAAAAACGTCAACCTAATCCCGGCCCGGAGGGCCGGGTGTCATATCCCATTCGACTCAGTTCGTCGAGATCGGAAAAAGTCTGTATGTGTGTGTGTATGTATGTATGTGTGTGCATGTGTGTGTATGTGTGTGTATGTGTGTGTATGTGTGTGTATGTGTGTGTATGTGTGTGTGTATGTGTGTGTGTATGTATGTGCGTATGTGTCAAATAATGTCACTCATTTTTCTCAGTGATAGCTGGACCGATTTGCCCAAACTTAGTCTCAAATGAAAGGTGCAACCTTCCCATCGGCTGCTATTGAATTTTGGATCGATCGGAATTCTAGTTCCGGAATTACGGGTTTCAGAGTACGGCCACACAGAAATTTCTCATATAAACTATAGGAAAAATTAAAAATAGAATTTTTATTTTTGATGCTAAATGTGTTCAAGGTGCATGAAACGTCGAGATTTGATGCAAACTCGAAAAAAAAATTTGACTACGATTCACTTTTTTGGATTTTGGCACATTTTTGCCTTTCTCATATAGAAAGGTTATGCAATCACTCTGAAAAACGTCAAACTAATCCCGGCCCGGAGGGCCGGGTGTCATATCCCATTCGACTCAGTTCGTCGAGATCGGAAAAAGTCTGTATGTGTGTGTGTATGTATGTATGTGTGTGTATGTGTGTGTGTATGTGTGTGTGTGTGTATATATGTGCGTATGTGTCAAATAATGTCACTCATTTTTCTCAGTGATGGCTGGACCGATTTGCCCAAACTTAGTCTCAAATGAAAGGTGCAACCTTCCCATCGGCTGCTATTGAATTTTGGATCGATCGGAATTCTGGTTCCGGAATTACGGGTTTCAGAGTACGGCCACACAGAAATTTCTCATATAAACTATAGGAAAAATTAAAAATAGAATTTTTATTTTTGATGCTAAATGTGTTCAAGGTGCATGAAACGTCGAGATTTGATGCAAACTCGAAAAAAAAATTTGACTACGATTCACTTTTTTGGATTTTGGCACATTTTTGCCTTTCTCATATAGAAAGGTTATGCAATCACTCTGAAAAACGTCAACCTAATCCCGGCCAAATTTTTTTTTCGACTCGTTTAGGGTTTCTGGATTTTAACAGAGGCGTAGTTGATGGTTTACGGAGAGGGGTTACACCCCCCCCCCCTCTACTGTTCGCGCCCCTCCTTTAAAAATCTCCTTAAATCACCCCTCAGACCACCACCCCATCCAGCCCTCATACCCCTCCCTTTCAACCCCGTCATCTTTAAACCACCACTGTATCACAAAGCATACCAATTTAAGCTGGGGAGTCGTTCGTTCATGGGACTTTCGTCCTCTTCACATACCCAGCCCTGCATGACAAAATGAGTTAGCAAGCAGATAACATTGATCTAATGCTGATTAGGCTAATGGAGTATGATATTTTTTTGTTTCAAGTGTTTCACCGTCGACACGTAGCTCATCAAGTTCGTGGCTGGCATGCCATTGTGTATAAGTGCAAAGTGTACTAAGAATGTAATGGACATTTCCACAATTATGTTGAACATAAAAAGCCTCCGTGCCATAGTTTAGAGAAATGAGAAAGGCACAATTGCACCGCTAGGTGGATTAAAACAGGTTTTTTATAACGTGATAGTCTTAAGAACCTTTGTAACATATTATGTAAAAAAAACCCCCGGCGTAAAAAAGCTTTTGCAAATGCCGTGTCAAATAAACGTTTTATGAAAAAAAAAGAAAGGTGCAACCTTCCCATCGGCTGCTATTGAATTTTGGATCGATCGGAATTCTGGTTCCGGAATTACGGGTTTCAGAGTACGGCCACACAGAAATTTCTCATATAAACTATAGGAAAAATTAAAAATAGAATTTTTATTTTTGATGCTAAATGTGTTCAAGGTGCATGAAACGTCGAGATTTGATGCAAACTCGAAAAAAAAATTTGACTACGATTCACTTTTTTGGATTTTGGCACATTTTTGCCTTTCTCATATAGAAAGGTTATGCAATCACTCTGAAAAACGTCAACCTAATCCCGGCCCGGAGGGCCGGGTGTCATATCCCATTCGACTCAGTTCGTCGAGATCGGAAAAAGTCTGTATGTGTGTGTGTATGTATGTATGTGTGTGTATGTGTGTGTGTATGTGTGTGTATGTGTGTGTGTATGTGTGTGTGTGTATGTATGTGCGTATGTGTCAAATAATGTCACTCATTTTTCTCAGTGATGGCTGGACCGATTTGCCCAAACTTAGTCTCAAATGAAAGGTGCAACCTTCCCATCGGCTGCTATTGAATTTTGGATCGATCGGAATTCTGGTTCCGGAATTACGGGTTTCAGAGTACGGCCACACAGAAATTTCTCATATAAACTATAGGAAAAATTAAAAATAGAATTTTTATTTTTGATGCTAAATGTGTTCAAGGTGCATGAAACGTCGAGATTTGATGCAAACTCGAAAAAAAAATTTGACTACGATTCACTTTTTTGGATTTTGGCACATTTTTGCCTTTCTCATATAGAAAGGTTATGCAATCACTCTGAAAAACGTCAACCTAATCCCGGCCCGGAGGGCCGGGTGTCATATCCCATTCGACTCAGTTCGTCGAGATCGGAAAAAGTCTGTATGTGTGTGTATGTATGTATGTGTGTGTATGTGTGTGTGTATGTGTGTGTGTATGTGTGTGTGTATGTGTGTGTGTATGTGTGTGTGTATGTGTGTGTATGTGTGTGTGTGTATGTATGTGCGTATGTGTCAAATAATGTCACTCATTTTTCTCAGTGATAGCTGGACCGATTTGCCCAAACTTAGTCTCAAATGAAAGGTGCAACCTTCCCATCGGCTGCTATTGAATTTTGGATCGATCGGAATTCTGGTTCCGGAATTACGGGTTTCAGAGTACGGCCACACAGAAATTTCTCATATAAACTATAGGAAAAATTAAAAATAGAATTTTTATTTTTGATGCTAAATGTGTTCAAGGTGCATGAAACGTCGAGATTTGATGCAAACTCGAAAAAAAAATTTGACTACGATTCACTTTTTTGGATTTTGGCACATTTTTGCCTTTCTCATATAGAAAGGTTATGCAATCACTCTGAAAAACGTCAAACTAATCCCGGCCCGGAGGGCCGGGTGTCATATCCCATTCGACTCAGTTCGTCGAGATCGGAAAAAGTCTGTATGTGTGTGTGTATGTATGTATGTGTGTGTATGTGTGTGTGTATGTGTGTGTATGTGTGTGTGTGTATGTATGTGCGTATGTGTCAAATAATGTCACTCATTTTTCTCAGTGATGGCTGGACCGATTTGCCCAAACTTAGTCTCAAATGAAAGGTGCAACCTTCCCATCGGCTGCTATTGAATTTTGGATCGATCGGAATTCTGGTTCCGGAATTACGGGTTTCAGAGTACGGCCACACAGAAATTTCTCATATAAACTATAGGAAAAATTAAAAATAGAATTTTTATTTTTGATGCTAAATGTGTTCAAGGTGCATGAAACGTCGAGATTTGATGCAAACTCGAAAAAAAAATTTGACTACGATTCACTTTTTTGGATTTTGGCACATTTTTGCCTTTCTCATATAGAAAGGTTATGCAATCACTCTGAAAAACGTCAACCTAATCCCGGCCAAATTTTTTTTTCGACTCGTTTAGGGTTTCTGGATTTTAACAGAGGCGTAGTTGATGGTTTACGGAGAGGGGTTACACCCCCCCCCCCTCTACTGTTCGCGCCCCTCCTTTAAAAATCTCCTTAAATCACCCCTCAGACCACCACCCCATCCAGCCCTCATACCCCTCCCTTTCAACCCCGTCATCTTTAAACCACCACTGTATCACAAAGCATACCAATTTAAGCTGGGGAGTCGTTCGTTCATGGGACTTTCGCCCTCTTCACATACCCAGCCCTGCATGACAAAATGAGTTAGCAAGCAGATAACATTGATCTAATGCTGATTAGGCTAATGGAGTATGATATTTTTTTGTTTCAAGTGTTTCACCGTCGACACGTAGCTCATCAAGTTCGTGGCTGGCATGCCATTGTGTATAAGTGCAAAGTGTACTAAGAATGTAATGGACATTTCCACAATTATGTTGAACATAAAAAGCCTCCGTGCCATAGTTTAGAGAAATGAGAAAGGCACAATTGCACCGCTAGGTGGATTAAAACAGGTTTTTATACTTTTTGTGGGCCTTTTGTTTACGATTTTTTTAAATTTTTAATTTGCTCGTTATACCAAACTGGATATTTTGTGTTGCCTAGTCGCCTAATTTTTTTCAGTGGTACTTGTTCAACTATTATATCAAACGATTTTGTGTAAAAGACGCCTACTGAATTTTCGATACTTGTTTCATTTCTAAACAACGTTTGCCAATCTATACTGCTTAGTCTTTGTTTTATGTTGTCAAAATTTGCCAATTGAAATTGAAAGGCCTCTTCGTACTCGCAGTCATCGGGTCTTTTGTTATCATGTACAAATACAGAAAACTCAATTGCTGTATGAAACGTTTCATTTTTCCATAGTGGAGTTAATGATTCGGTGATACAGAAGTCTTCAAGAATGTTTGTGAATAATAAATCTAAATAACAGTTTTGCTGACTTCTAACATGATTAATTTGGTTAAGTCCTAAACTTGCAGTTTTGTCAAATATGGCCTGCAGAGTTTCGTTATCCCCAACGACTGGAAGTAGGATGCTTTCATTTTCAGTGTCTGGAAAGAAGTCAATGCTTCGTTGATTGAAGTCACCATAAATATGAACTTTTTCCTCTGGGGGGAGCCTGGTTATAATGTCTTCGGCAATAAGAAAAAACCTGTTTTAATCCACCTAGCGGTGCAATTGTGCCTTTCTCATTTCTCTAAACTATGGCACGGAGGCTTTTTATGTTCAACATAATTGTGGAAATGTCCATTACATTCTTAGTACACTTTGCACTTATACACAATGGCATGCCAGCCACGAACTTGATGAGCTACGTGTCGACGGTGAAACACTTGAAACAAAAAAATATCATACTCCATTAGCCTAATCAGCATTAGATCAATGTTATCTGCTTGCTAACTCATTTTGTCATGCAGGGCTGGGTATGTGAAGAGGGCGAAAGTCCCATGAACGAACGACTCCCCAGCTTAAATTGGTATGCTTTGTGATACAGTGGTGGTTTAAAGATGACGGGGTTGAAAGGGAGGGGTATGAGGGCTGGATGGGGTGGTGGTCTGAGGGGTGATTTAAGGAGATTTTTAAAGGAGGGGCGCAAACAGTAGAGGGGGGGGGGGTGTAACCCCTCTCCGTAAACCATCAACTACGCCTCTGTTAAAATCCAGAAACCCTAAACGAGTCGAAAAAAAAATTTGGCCGGGATTAGGTTGACGTTTTTCAGAGTGATTGCATAACCTTTCTATATGAGAAAGGCAAAAATGTGCCAAAATCCAAAAAAGTGAATCGTAGTCAAATTTTTTTTTCGAGTTTGCATCAAATCTCGACGTTTCATGCACCTTGAACACATTTAGCATCAAAAATAAAAATTCTATTTTTAATTTTTCCTATAGTTTATATGAGAAATTTCTGTGTGGCCGTACTCTGAAACCCGTAATTCCGGAACCAGAATTCCGATCGATCCAAAATTCAATAGCAGCCGATGGGAAGGTTGCACCTTTCATTTGAGACTAAGTTTGGGCAAATCGGTCCAGCCATCACTGAGAAAAATGAGTGACATTATTTGACACATACGCACATACATACACACACACACATACACACACATACACACACACATACACACACATACATACATACACACACACATACAGACTTTTTCCGATCTCGACGAACTGAGTCGAATGGGATATGACACCCGGCCCTCCGGGCCGGGATTAGGTTGACGTTTTTCAGAGTGATTGCATAACCTTTCTATATGAGAAAGGCAAAAATGTGCCAAAATCCAAAAAAGTGAATCGTAGTCAAATTTTTTTTTCGAGTTTGCATCAAATCTCGACGTTTCATGCACCTTGAACACATTTAGCATCAAAAATAAAAATTCTATTTTTAATTTTTCCTATAGTTTATATGAGAAATTTCTGTGTGGCCGTACTCTGAAACCCGTAATTCCGGAACCAGAATTCCGATCGATCCAAAATTCAATAGCAGCCGATGGGAAGGTTGCACCTTTCATTTGAGACTAAGTTTGGGCAAATCGGTCCAGCTATCACTGAGAAAAATGAGTGACATTATTTGACACATACGCACATACATACACACACACATACACACACATACACACACACATACACATACACACACATACACACACATACATACATACACACACATACAGACTTTTTCCGATCTCGACGAACTGAGTCGAATGGGATATGACACCCGGCCCTCCGGGCCGGGATTAGGTTGACGTTTTTCAGAGTGATTGCATAACCTTTCTATATGAGAAAGGCAAAAATGTGCCAAAATCCAAAAAAGTGAATCGTAGTCAAATTTTTTTTTCGAGTTTGCATCAAATCTCGACGTTTCATGCACCTTGAACACATTTAGCATCAAAAATAAAAATTCTATTTTTAATTTTTCCTATAGTTTATATGAGAAATTTCTGTGTGGCCGTACTCTGAAACCCGTAATTCCGGAACCAGAATTCCGATCGATCCAAAATTCAATAGCAGCCGATGGGAAGGTTGCACCTTTCATTTGAGACTAAGTTTGGGCAAATCGGTCCAGCCATCACTGAGAAAAATGAGTGACATTATTTGACACATACGCACATACATACACACACACACATACACACACACATACACACACATACACACACATACACACACACATACATACATACACACACACATACAGACTTTTTCCGATCTCGACGAACTGAGTCGAATGGGATATGACACCCGGCCCTCCGGGCCGGGATTAGGTTGACGTTTTTCAGAGTGATTGCATAACCTTTCTATATGAGAAAGGCAAAAATGTGCCAAAATCCAAAAAAGTGAATCGTAGTCAAATTTTTTTTTCGAGTTTGCATCAAATCTCGACGTTTCATGCACCTTGAACACATTTAGCATCAAAAATAAAAATTCTATTTTTAATTTTTCCTATAGTTTATATGAGAAATTTCTGTGTGGCCGTACTCTGAAACCCGTAATTCCGGAACCAGAATTCCGATCGATCCAAAATTCAACAGCAGCCGATGGGAAGGTTGCACCTTTCATTTGAGACTAAGTTTGGGCAAATCGGTTCAGCCATCACTGAGAAAAATGAGTGACATTATTTGACACATACGCACATACATACACACACACATACACACACACATACACACACATACATACATACACACACACATACAGACTTTTTCCGATCTCGACGAACTGAGTCGAATGGGATATGACACCCGGCCCTCCGGGCCGGGATTAGGTTGACGTTTTTCAGAGTGATTGCATAACCTTTCTATATGAGAAAGGCAAAAATGTGCCAAAATCCAAAAAAGTGAATCGTAGTCAAATTTTTTTTTCGAGTTTGCATCAAATCTCGACGTTTTATGCACCTTGAACACATTTAGCATCAAAAATAAAAATTCTATTTTTAATTTTTCCTATAGATTAGATGAGAAATTTCTGTGTGGCCGTACTCTGAAACCCGTAATTCCGGAACCAGAATTCCGATCGATCCAAAATTCAATAGCAGCCGATGGGAAGGTTGCACCTTTCATTTGAGACTAAGTTTGGGCAAATCGGTCCAGCCATCACTGAGAAAAATGAGTGACATTATTTGACACATACGCACATACATACACACACACACATACACACACATACACACACATACACACACATACATACATACACACACATACAGACTTTTTCCGATCTCGACGAACTGAGTCGAATGGGATATGACACCCGGCCCTCCGGGCCTGGATTATGTTGACGTTTTTCAGAGTGATTGCATAACCTTTCTATATGAGAAAGGCAAAAATGTGCCAAAATCCAAAAAAGTGAATCGTAGTCAAATTTTTTTTTCGAGTTTGCATCAAATCTCGACGTTTCATGCACCTTGAACACATTTAGCATCAAAAATAAAAATTCTATTTTTAATTTTTCCTATAGTTTATATGAGAAATTTCTGTGTGGCCGTACTCTGAAACCCGTAATTCCGGAACCAGAATTCCGATCGATCCAAAATTCAATAGCAGGGATGGGAAGGTTGCACCTTTCATTTGAGACTAAGTTTGGGCAAATCGGTCCAGCCATCACTGAGAAAAATGAGTGACATTATTTGACACATACGCACATACATACACACACACACACATACACACACATACACACACATACATACATACACACACACACATACAGACTTTTTCCGATCTCGACGAACTGAGTCGAATGGGATATGACACCCGGCCCTCCGGGCCGGGATTAAGTTGACGTTTTTCAGAGTGATTGCATAACCTTTCTATATGAGAAAGGCAAAAATGTGCCAAAATCCAAAAAAGTGAATCGTAGTCAAATTTTTTTTTCGAGTTTGCATCAAATCTCGACGTTTCATGCACCTTGAACACATTTAGCATCAAAAATAAAAATTCTATTTTTAATTTTTCCTATAGTTTATATGAGAAATTTCTGTGTGGCCGTACTCTGAAACCCGTAATTCCGGAACCAGAATTCCGATCGATCCAAAATTCAATAGCAGCCGATGGGAAGGTTGCACCTTTCATTTGAGACTAAGTTTGGGCAAATCGGTCCAGCCATCACTGAGAAAAATGAGTGACATTATTTGACACATACGCACATACCTACACACACACACACATACACACACATACACACAATACACACACACATACACAGACATACATACATACACACACACATACAGACTTTTTCCGATCTCGACGAACTGAGTCGAATGGGATATAACACCCGGCCCCCCGGGCCGGGGTTAGGTTGACGTTTTTCAGAGTGATTGCATAACCTTTCTATATGAGAAAGGCAAAAATGTGCCAAAATCCAAAAAAGTAAATCGTAGTCAAATTTTTTTTTTCGAGTTTGCATCAAATCTCGACGTTTCATGCACCTTGAACACATTTAGCATCAAAAATAAAAATTCTATTTTTAATTTTTCCTATAGTTTATATGAGAAATTTCTGTGTGGCCGTACTCTGAAACCCGTAATTCCGGAACCAGAATTCCGATCGATCCAAAATTCAATAGCAGCCGATGGGAAGGTTGCACCTTTCATTTGAGACTAAGTTTGGGCAAATCGGTTCAGCCATCACTGAGAAAAATGAGTGACATTATTTGACACATACGCACATACATACACACACATACACACACACATACACACACACATACACACACATACATACATACACACACACATACAGACTTTTTCCGATCTCTCCTCCGGGCCGGGATTAGGTTGACGTTTTTCAGAGTGATTGCATAACCTTTCTATATGAGAAAGGCAAAAATGTGCCAAAATCCAAAAAAGTGAATCGTAGTCAAATTTTTTTTTCGAGTTTGCATCAAATCTCGACGTTTCATGCACCTTGAACACATTTAGCATCAAAAATAAAAATTCTATTTTTAATTTTTCCTATAGTTTATATGAGAAATTTCTGTGTGGCCGTACTCTGAAACCCGTAATTCCGGAACCAGAATTCCGATCGATCCAAAATTCAACAGCAGCCGATGGAAAGGTTGCACCTTTCATTTGAGACTAAGTTTGGGCAAATCGGTTCAGCCATCACTGAGAAAAATGAGTGACATTATTTGACACATACGCACATACATACACACACACATACACACACACATACACACACACATACACACACACATACATACATACACACACACATACAGACTTTTTCCGATCTCGACGAACTGAGTCGAATGGGATATGACACCCGGCCCTCCGGGCCGGGATTAGGTTGACGTTTTTCAGAGTGATTGCATAACCTTTCTATATGAGAAAGGCAAAAATGTGCCAAAATCCAAAAAAGTGAATCGTAGTCAAATTTTTTTTTTCGAGTTTGCATCAAATCTCGACGTTTCATGCACCTTGAACACATTTAGCATCAAAAATAAAAATTCTATTTTTAATTTTTCCTATAGTTTATATGAGAAATTTCTGTGTGGCCGTACTCTGAAACCCGTAATTCCGGAACCAGAATTCCGATCGATCCAAAATTCAATAGCAGCCGATGGGAAGGTTGCACCTTTCATTTGAGACTAAGTTTGGGCAAATCGGTCCAGCCATCACTGAGAAAAATGAGTGACATTATTTGACACATACGCACATACATACACACACACATACACACACACATACACACACATACACACACACATACACACACACATACATACATACACACACACATACAGACTTTTTCCGATCTCGACGAACTGAGTCGAATGGGATATGACACCCGGCCCTCCGGGCCGGGATTATGTTGACGTTTTTCAGAGTGATTGCATAACCTTTCTATATGAGAAAGGCAAAAATGTGCCAAAATCCAAAAAAGTGAATCGTAGTCAAATTTTTTTTCGAGTTTGCATCAAATCTCGACGTTTCATGCACCTTGAACACATTTAGCATCAAAAATAAAAATTCTATTTTTAATTTTTCCTATAGTTTATATGAGAAATTTCTGTGTGGCCGTACTCTGAAACCCGTAATTCCGGAACCAGAATTCCGATCGATCCAAAATTCAATAGCAGCCGATGGGAAGGTTGCACCTTTCATTTGAGACTAAGTTTGGGCAAATCGGTCCAGCCATCACTGAGAAAAATGAGTGACATTATTTGACACATACGCACATACATACACACACACACATACACACACACATACACACACATGCATACATACACACACACATACAGACTTTTTCCGATCTCGACGAACTGAGTCGAATGGGATATGACACCCGGCCCTCCGGGCCGGGATTAGGTTGACGTTTTTCAGAGTGATTGCATAACCTTTCTATATGAGAAAGGCAAAAATGTGCCAAAATCCAAAAAAGTGAATCGTAGTCAAATTTTTTTTTCGAGTTTGCATCAAATCTCGACGTTTCATGCACCTTGAACACATTTAGCATCAAAAATAAAAATTCTATTTTTAATTTTTCCTATAGTTTATATGAGAAATTTCTGTGTGGCCGTACTCTGAAACCCGTAATTCCGGAACCAGAATTCCGATCGATCCAAAATTCAATAGCAGCCGATGGGAAGGTTGCACCTTTCATTTGAGACTAAGTTTGGGCAAATCGGTTCAGCCATCACTGAGAAAAATGAGTGACATTATTTGACACATACGCACATACATACACACACACATACACACACATACACACACACATACACACACATACATACATACACACACATACAGACTTTTTCCGATCTCGACAAACTGAGTCGAATGGGATATGACACCCGGCCCTCCGGGCCGGGATTAGGTTGACGTTTTTCAGAGTGATTGCATAACCTTTCTATATGAGAAAGGCAAAAATGTGCCAAAATCCAAAAAAGTGAATCGTAGTCAAATTTTTTTTTCGAGTTTGCATCAAATCTCGACGTTTCATGCACCTTGAACACATTTAGCATCAAAAATAAAAATTCTATTTTTAATTTTTCCTATAGTTTATATGAGAAATTTCTGTGTGGCCGTACTCTGAAACCCGTAATTCCGGAACCAGAATTCCGATCGATCCAAAATTCAACAGCAGCCGATGGGAAGGTTGCACCTTTCATTTGAGACTAAGTTTGGGCAAATCGGTTCAGCCATCACTGAGAAAAATGAGTGACATTATTTGACACATACGCACATACATACACACACACATACACACACACATACACACACACATACACACACACATACATACATACACACACACATACAGACTTTTTCCGATCTCGACGAACTGAGTCGAATGGGATATGACACCCGGCCCTCCGGGCCGGGATTAGGTTGACGTTTTTCAGAGTGATTGCATAACCTTTCTATATGAGAAAGGCAAAAATGTGCCAAAATCCAAAAAAGTGAATCGTAGTCAAATTTTTTTTTCGAGTTTGCATCAAATCTCGACGTTTCATGCACCTTGAACACATTTAGCATCAAAAATAAAAATTCTATTTTTAATTTTTCCTATAGTTTATATGAGAAATTTCTGTGTGGCCGTACTCTGAAACCCGTAATTCCGGAACCAGAATTCCGATCGATCCAAAATTCAATAGCAGCCGATGGGAAGGTTGCACCTTTCATTTGAGACTAAGTTTGGGCAAATCGGTCCAGCCATCACTGAGAAAAATGAGTGACATTATTTGACACATACGCACATACATACACACACACACATACACACACATACACACACATACACACACACATACACACACATACATACATACACACACACATACAGACTTTTTCCGATCTCGACGAACTGAGTCGAATGGGATATGACACCCGGCCCTCTGGGCCGGGATTAGGTTGACGTTTTTCAGAGTGATTGCATAACCTTTCTATATGAGAAAGGCAAAAATGTGCCAAAATCCAAAAAAGTGAATCGTAGTCAAATTTTTTTTTCGAGTTTGCATCAAATCTCGACGTTTCATGCACCTTGAACACATTTAGCATCAAAAATAAAAATTCTATTTTTAATTTTTCCTATAGTTTATATGAGAAATTTATGTGTGGCCGTACTCTGAAACCCGTAATTCCGGAACCAGAATTCCGATCGATCCAAAATTCAATAGCAGCCGATGGGAAGGTTGCACCTTTCATTTGAGACTAAGTTTGGGCAAATCGGTCCAGCCATCACTGAGAAAAATGAGTGACATTATTTGACACATACGCACATACATACACACACACACACATACACACACATACACACACATACACACACATACACACACATACATTCATACACACACACACATACAGACTTTTTCCGATCTCGACGAACTGAGTCGAATGGGATATGACACCCGGCCCTCCGGGCCGGGATTAGGTTGACGTTTTTCAGAGTGATTGCATAACCTTTCTATATGAGAAAGGCAAAAATGTGCCAAAATCCAAAAAAGTGAATCGTAGTCAAATTTTTTTTTCGAGTTTGCATCAAATCTCGACGTTTCATGCACCTTGAACACATTTAGCATCAAAAATAAAAATTCTATTTTTAATTTTTCCTATAGTTTATATGAGAAATTTCTGTGTGGCCGTACTCTGAAACCCGTAATTCCGGAACCAGAATTCCGATCGATCCAAAATTCAATAGCAGCCGATGGGAAGGTTGCACCTTTCATTTGAGACTAAGTTTGGGCAAATCGGTCCAGCCATCACTGAGAAAAATGAGTGACATTATTTGACACATACGCACATACCTACACACACACATACACACACATACACACACATACACACACACACATATACACACATACATACATACACACACACATACAGACTTTTTCCGATCTCGACGAACTGAGTCGAATGGGATATGACACCCGGCCCTCCGGGCCGGGATTAGGTTGACGTTTTTCAGAGTGATTGCATAACCTTTCTATATGAGAAAGGCAAAAATGTGCCAAAATCCAAAAAAGTGAATCGTAGTCAAATTTTTTTTTCGAGTTTGCATCAAATCTCGACGTTTCATGCACCTTGAACACATTTAGCATCAAAAATAAAAATTCTATTTTTAATTTTTCCTATAGTTTATATGAGAAATTTCTGTGTGGCCGTACTCTGAAACCCGTAATTCCGGAACCAGAATTCCGATCGATCCAAAATTCAATAGCAGCCGATGGGAAGGTTGCACCTTTCATTTGAGACTAAGTTTGGGCAAATCGGTTCAGCCATCACTGAGAAAAATGAGTGACATTATTTGACACATACGCACATACATACACACACACATACACACACACACATACACACACATACACACACATACACACACACATACAGACTTTTTCCGATCTCGACGAACTGAGTCGAATGGGATATGACACCCGGCCCTCCGGGCCGGGATTAGGTTGACGTTTTTCAGAGTGATTGCATAACCTTTCTATATGAGAAAGGCAAAAATGTGCCAAAATCCAAAAAAGTGAATCGTAGTCAAATTTTTTTTTCGAGTTTGCATCAAATCTCGACGTTTCATGCACCTTGAACACATTTAGCATCAAAAATAAAAATTCTATTTTTAATTTTTCCTATAGTTTATATGAGAAATTTCTGTGTGGCCGTACTCTGAAACCCGTAATTCCGGAACCAGAATTCCGATCGATCCAAAATTCAATAGCAGCCGATGGGAAGGTTGCACCTTTCATTTGAGACTAAGTTTGGGCAAATCGGTCCAGCCATCACTGAGAAAAATGAGTGACATTATTTGACACATACGCACATACATACACACACACATACACACACATACACACACATACACACACATACACACACATACATTCATACACACACACACATACAGACTTTTTCCGATCTCGACGAACTGAGTCGAATGGGATATGACACCCGGCCCTCCGGGCCGGGATTAGGTTGACGTTTTTCAGAGTGATTGCATAACCTTTCTATATGAGAAAGGCAAAAATGTGCCAAAATCCAAAAAAGTGAATCGTAGTCAAATTTTTTTTTCGAGTTTGCATCAAATCTCGACGTTTCATGCACCTTGAACACATTTAGCATCAAAAATAAAAATTCTATTTTTAATTTTTCCTATAGTTTATATGAGAAATTTCTGTGTGGCCGTACTCTGAAACCCGTAATTCCGGAACCAG
>NC_080670.1:107251944-107274444 GCF_030247195.1 Topomyia yanbarensis | reverse complement strand
AAAATTCTATTTTTAATTTTTCCTATAGTTTATATGAGAAATTTCTGTGTGGCCGTACTCTGAAACCCGTAATTCCGGAACCAGAATTCCGATCGATCCAAAATTCAACAGCAGCCGATGGGAAGGTTGCACCTTTCATTTGAGACTAAGTTTGGGCAAATCGGTTCAGCCATCACTGAGAAAAATGAGTGACATTATTTGACACATACGCACATACATACACACACACATACACACACACATACACACACATACATACATACACACACACATACAGACTTTTTCCGATCTCGACGAACTGAGTCGAATGGGATATGACACCCGGCCCTCCGGGCCGGGATTAGGTTGACGTTTTTCAGAGTGATTGCATAACCTTTCTATATGAGAAAGGCAAAAATGTGCCAAAATCCAAAAAAGTGAATCGTAGTCAAATTTTTTTTTCGAGTTTGCATCAAATCTCGACGTTTTATGCACCTTGAACACATTTAGCATCAAAAATAAAAATTCTATTTTTAATTTTTCCTATAGATTAGATGAGAAATTTCTGTGTGGCCGTACTCTGAAACCCGTAATTCCGGAACCAGAATTCCGATCGATCCAAAATTCAATAGCAGCCGATGGGAAGGTTGCACCTTTCATTTGAGACTAAGTTTGGGCAAATCGGTCCAGCCATCACTGAGAAAAATGAGTGACATTATTTGACACATACGCACATACATACACACACACACATACACACACATACACACACATACACACACATACATACATACACACACATACAGACTTTTTCCGATCTCGACGAACTGAGTCGAATGGGATATGACACCCGGCCCTCCGGGCCTGGATTATGTTGACGTTTTTCAGAGTGATTGCATAACCTTTCTATATGAGAAAGGCAAAAATGTGCCAAAATCCAAAAAAGTGAATCGTAGTCAAATTTTTTTTTCGAGTTTGCATCAAATCTCGACGTTTCATGCACCTTGAACACATTTAGCATCAAAAATAAAAATTCTATTTTTAATTTTTCCTATAGTTTATATGAGAAATTTCTGTGTGGCCGTACTCTGAAACCCGTAATTCCGGAACCAGAATTCCGATCGATCCAAAATTCAATAGCAGGGATGGGAAGGTTGCACCTTTCATTTGAGACTAAGTTTGGGCAAATCGGTCCAGCCATCACTGAGAAAAATGAGTGACATTATTTGACACATACGCACATACATACACACACACACACATACACACACATACACACACATACATACATACACACACACACATACAGACTTTTTCCGATCTCGACGAACTGAGTCGAATGGGATATGACACCCGGCCCTCCGGGCCGGGATTAAGTTGACGTTTTTCAGAGTGATTGCATAACCTTTCTATATGAGAAAGGCAAAAATGTGCCAAAATCCAAAAAAGTGAATCGTAGTCAAATTTTTTTTTCGAGTTTGCATCAAATCTCGACGTTTCATGCACCTTGAACACATTTAGCATCAAAAATAAAAATTCTATTTTTAATTTTTCCTATAGTTTATATGAGAAATTTCTGTGTGGCCGTACTCTGAAACCCGTAATTCCGGAACCAGAATTCCGATCGATCCAAAATTCAATAGCAGCCGATGGGAAGGTTGCACCTTTCATTTGAGACTAAGTTTGGGCAAATCGGTCCAGCCATCACTGAGAAAAATGAGTGACATTATTTGACACATACGCACATACCTACACACACACACACATACACACACATACACACAATACACACACACATACACAGACATACATACATACACACACACATACAGACTTTTTCCGATCTCGACGAACTGAGTCGAATGGGATATAACACCCGGCCCCCCGGGCCGGGGTTAGGTTGACGTTTTTCAGAGTGATTGCATAACCTTTCTATATGAGAAAGGCAAAAATGTGCCAAAATCCAAAAAAGTAAATCGTAGTCAAATTTTTTTTTTCGAGTTTGCATCAAATCTCGACGTTTCATGCACCTTGAACACATTTAGCATCAAAAATAAAAATTCTATTTTTAATTTTTCCTATAGTTTATATGAGAAATTTCTGTGTGGCCGTACTCTGAAACCCGTAATTCCGGAACCAGAATTCCGATCGATCCAAAATTCAATAGCAGCCGATGGGAAGGTTGCACCTTTCATTTGAGACTAAGTTTGGGCAAATCGGTTCAGCCATCACTGAGAAAAATGAGTGACATTATTTGACACATACGCACATACATACACACACATACACACACACATACACACACACATACACACACATACATACATACACACACACATACAGACTTTTTCCGATCTCTCCTCCGGGCCGGGATTAGGTTGACGTTTTTCAGAGTGATTGCATAACCTTTCTATATGAGAAAGGCAAAAATGTGCCAAAATCCAAAAAAGTGAATCGTAGTCAAATTTTTTTTTCGAGTTTGCATCAAATCTCGACGTTTCATGCACCTTGAACACATTTAGCATCAAAAATAAAAATTCTATTTTTAATTTTTCCTATAGTTTATATGAGAAATTTCTGTGTGGCCGTACTCTGAAACCCGTAATTCCGGAACCAGAATTCCGATCGATCCAAAATTCAACAGCAGCCGATGGAAAGGTTGCACCTTTCATTTGAGACTAAGTTTGGGCAAATCGGTTCAGCCATCACTGAGAAAAATGAGTGACATTATTTGACACATACGCACATACATACACACACACATACACACACACATACACACACACATACACACACACATACATACATACACACACACATACAGACTTTTTCCGATCTCGACGAACTGAGTCGAATGGGATATGACACCCGGCCCTCCGGGCCGGGATTAGGTTGACGTTTTTCAGAGTGATTGCATAACCTTTCTATATGAGAAAGGCAAAAATGTGCCAAAATCCAAAAAAGTGAATCGTAGTCAAATTTTTTTTTCGAGTTTGCATCAAATCTCGACGTTTCATGCACCTTGAACACATTTAGCATCAAAAATAAAAATTCTATTTTTAATTTTTCCTATAGTTTATATGAGAAATTTCTGTGTGGCCGTACTCTGAAACCCGTAATTCCGGAACCAGAATTCCGATCGATCCAAAATTCAATAGCAGCCGATGGGAAGGTTGCACCTTTCATTTGAGACTAAGTTTGGGCAAATCGGTCCAGCCATCACTGAGAAAAATGAGTGACATTATTTGACACATACGCACATACATACACACACACATACACACACACATACACACACATACACACACACATACACACACATACATACATACACACACACATACAGACTTTTTCCGATCTCGACGAACTGAGTCGAATGGGATATGACACCCGGCCCTCCGGGCCGGGATTATGTTGACGTTTTTCAGAGTGATTGCATAACCTTTCTATATGAGAAAGGCAAAAATGTGCCAAAATCCAAAAAAGTGAATCGTAGTCAAATTTTTTTTCGAGTTTGCATCAAATCTCGACGTTTCATGCACCTTGAACACATTTAGCATCAAAAATAAAAATTCTATTTTTAATTTTTCCTATAGTTTATATGAGAAATTTCTGTGTGGCCGTACTCTGAAACCCGTAATTCCGGAACCAGAATTCCGATCGATCCAAAATTCAATAGCAGCCGATGGGAAGGTTGCACCTTTCATTTGAGACTAAGTTTGGGCAAATCGGTCCAGCCATCACTGAGAAAAATGAGTGACATTATTTGACACATACGCACATACATACACACACACACATACACACACACATACACACACATGCATACATACACACACACATACAGACTTTTTCCGATCTCGACGAACTGAGTCGAATGGGATATGACACCCGGCCCTCCGGGCCGGGATTAGGTTGACGTTTTTCAGAGTGATTGCATAACCTTTCTATATGAGAAAGGCAAAAATGTGCCAAAATCCAAAAAAGTGAATCGTAGTCAAATTTTTTTTTCGAGTTTGCATCAAATCTCGACGTTTCATGCACCTTGAACACATTTAGCATCAAAAATAAAAATTCTATTTTTAATTTTTCCTATAGTTTATATGAGAAATTTCTGTGTGGCCGTACTCTGAAACCCGTAATTCCGGAACCAGAATTCCGATCGATCCAAAATTCAATAGCAGCCGATGGGAAGGTTGCACCTTTCATTTGAGACTAAGTTTGGGCAAATCGGTTCAGCCATCACTGAGAAAAATGAGTGACATTATTTGACACATACGCACATACATACACACACACATACACACACATACACACACACATACACACACACATACAGACTTTTTCCGATCTCGACAAACTGAGTCGAATGGGATATGACACCCGGCCCTCCGGGCCGGGATTAGGTTGACGTTTTTCAGAGTGATTGCATAACCTTTCTATATGAGAAAGGCAAAAATGTGCCAAAATCCAAAAAAGTGAATCGTAGTCAAATTTTTTTTTCGAGTTTGCATCAAATCTCGACGTTTCATGCACCTTGAACACATTTAGCATCAAAAATAAAAATTCTATTTTTAATTTTTCCTATAGTTTATATGAGAAATTTCTGTGTGGCCGTACTCTGAAACCCGTAATTCCGGAACCAGAATTCCGATCGATCCAAAATTCAACAGCAGCCGATGGGAAGGTTGCACCTTTCATTTGAGACTAAGTTTGGGCAAATCGGTTCAGCCATCACTGAGAAAAATGAGTGACATTATTTGACACATACGCACATACATACACACACACATACACACACACATACACACACACATACACACACACATACATACATACACACACACATACAGACTTTTTCCGATCTCGACGAACTGAGTCGAATGGGATATGACACCCGGCCCTCCGGGCCGGGATTAGGTTGACGTTTTTCAGAGTGATTGCATAACCTTTCTATATGAGAAAGGCAAAAATGTGCCAAAATCCAAAAAAGTGAATCGTAGTCAAATTTTTTTTTCGAGTTTGCATCAAATCTCGACGTTTCATGCACCTTGAACACATTTAGCATCAAAAATAAAAATTCTATTTTTAATTTTTCCTATAGTTTATATGAGAAATTTCTGTGTGGCCGTACTCTGAAACCCGTAATTCCGGAACCAGAATTCCGATCGATCCAAAATTCAATAGCAGCCGATGGGAAGGTTGCACCTTTCATTTGAGACTAAGTTTGGGCAAATCGGTCCAGCCATCACTGAGAAAAATGAGTGACATTATTTGACACATACGCACATACATACACACACACACATACACACACATACACACACATACACACACACATACACACACATACATACATACACACACACACATACAGACTTTTTCCGATCTCGACGAACTGAGTCGAATGGGATATGACACCCGGCCCTCTGGGCCGGGATTAGGTTGACGTTTTTCAGAGTGATTGCATAACCTTTCTATATGAGAAAGGCAAAAATGTGCCAAAATCCAAAAAAGTGAATCGTAGTCAAATTTTTTTTTCGAGTTTGCATCAAATCTCGACGTTTCATGCACCTTGAACACATTTAGCATCAAAAATAAAAATTCTATTTTTAATTTTTCCTATAGTTTATATGAGAAATTTCTGTGTGGCCGTACTCTGAAACCCGTAATTCCGGAACCAGAATTCCGATCGATCCAAAATTCAATAGCAGCCGATGGGAAGGTTGCACCTTTCATTTGAGACTAAGTTTGGGCAAATCGGTCCAGCCATCACTGAGAAAAATGAGTGACATTATTTGACACATACGCACATACATACACACACACACACATACACACACATACACACACATACACACACATACACACACATACATTCATACACACACACACATACAGACTTTTTCCGATCTCGACGAACTGAGTCGAATGGGATATGACACCCGGCCCTCCGGGCCGGGATTAGGTTGACGTTTTTCAGAGTGATTGCATAACCTTTCTATATGAGAAAGGCAAAAATGTGCCAAAATCCAAAAAAGTGAATCGTAGTCAAATTTTTTTTTCGAGTTTGCATCAAATCTCGACGTTTCATGCACCTTGAACACATTTAGCATCAAAAATAAAAATTCTATTTTTAATTTTTCCTATAGTTTATATGAGAAATTTCTGTGTGGCCGTACTCTGAAACCCGTAATTCCGGAACCAGAATTCCGATCGATCCAAAATTCAATAGCAGCCGATGGGAAGGTTGCATCTTTCATTTGAGACTAAGTTTGGGCAAATCGGTCCAGCCATCACTGAGAAAAATGAGTGACATTATTTGACACATACGCACATACCTACACACACACATACACACACACATACACACACATACACACACACACATATACACACATACATACATACACACACACATACAGACTTTTTCCGATCTCGACGAACTGAGTCGAATGGGATATGACACCCGGCCCTCCGGGCCGGGATTAGGTTGACGTTTTTCAGAGTGATTGCATAACCTTTCTATATGAGAAAGGCAAAAATGTGCCAAAATCCAAAAAAGTGAATCGTAGTCAAATTTTTTTTTCGAGTTTGCATCAAATCTCGACGTTTCATGCACCTTGAACACATTTAGCATCAAAAATAAAAATTCTATTTTTAATTTTTCCTATAGTTTATATGAGAAATTTCTGTGTGGCCGTACTCTGAAACCCGTAATTCCGGAACCAGAATTCCGATCGATCCAAAATTCAATAGCAGCCGATGGGAAGGTTGCACCTTTCATTTGAGACTAAGTTTGGGCAAATCGGTTCAGCCATCACTGAGAAAAATGAGTGACATTATTTGACACATACGCACATACATACACACACACATACACACACACACATACACACACATACACACACATACACACACACATACAGACTTTTTCCGATCTCGACGAACTGAGTCGAATGGGATATGACACCCGGCCCTCCGGGCCGGGATTAGGTTGACGTTTTTCAGAGTGATTGCATAACCTTTCTATATGAGAAAGGCAAAAATGTGCCAAAATCCAAAAAAGTGAATCGTAGTCAAATTTTTTTTTCGAGTTTGCATCAAATCTCGACGTTTCATGCACCTTGAACACATTTAGCATCAAAAATAAAAATTCTATTTTTAATTTTTCCTATAGTTTATATGAGAAATTTCTGTGTGGCCGTACTCTGAAACCCGTAATTCCGGAACCAGAATTCCGATCGATCCAAAATTCAATAGCAGCCGATGGGAAGGTTGCACCTTTCATTTGAGACTAAGTTTGGGCAAATCGGTCCAGCCATCACTGAGAAAAATGAGTGACATTATTTGACACATACGCACATACATACACACACACATACACACACACATACACACACATACACACACACATACACACACACATACATACATACACACACATACAGACTTTTTCCGATCTCGACGAACTGAGTCGAATGGGATATGACACCCGGCCCTCCGGGCCGGGATTATGTTGACGTTTTTCAGAGTGATTGCATAACCTTTCTATATGAGAAAGGCAAAAATGTGCCAAAATCCAAAAAAGTGAATCGTAGTCAAATTTTTTTTTCGAGTTTGCATCAAATCTCGACGTTTCATGCACCTTGAACACATTTAGCATCAAAAATAAAAATTCTATTTTTAATTTTTCCTATAGTTTATATGAGAAATTTCTGTGTGGCCGTACTCTGAAACCCGTAATTCCGGAACCAGAATTCCGATCGATCCAAAATTCAATAGCAGCCGATGGGAAGGTTGCACCTTTCATTTGAGACTAAGTTTGGGCAAATCGGTCCAGCCATCACTGAGAAAAATGAGTGACATTATTTGACACATACGCACATACATACACACACACACATACACACACACATACACACACACATACACACACATACATACATACACACACACATACAGACTTTTTCCGATCTCGACGAACTGAGTCGAATGGGATATGACACCCGGCCCTCCGGGCCGGGATTAGGTTGACGTTTTTCAGAGTGATTGCATAACCTTTCTATATGAGAAAGGCAAAAATGTGCCAAAATCCAAAAAAGTGAATCGTAGTCAAATTTTTTTTTCGAGTTTGCATCAAATCTCGACGTTTCATGCACCTTGAACACATTTAGCATCAAAAATAAAAATTCTATTTTTAATTTTTCCTATAGTTTATATGAGAAATTTCTGTGTGGCCGTACTCTGAAACCCGTAATTCCGGAACCAGAATTCCGATCGATCCAAAATTCAATAGCAGCCGATGGGAAGGTTGCACCTTTCATTTGAGACTAAGTTTGGGCAAATCGGTTCAGCCATCACTGAGAAAAATGAGTGACATTATTTGACACATACGCACATACATACACACACACATACACACACATACACACACACACATACACACACACATACATACATACACACACATACAGACTTTTTCCGATCTCGACAAACTGAGTCGAATGGGATATGACACCCGGCCCTCCGGGCCGGGATTAGGTTGACGTTTTTCAGAGTGATTGCATAACCTTTCTATATGAGAAAGGCAAAAATGTGCCAAAATCCAAAAAAGTGAATCGTAGTCAAATTTTTTTTTCGAGTTTGCATCAAATCTCGACGTTTCATGCACCTTGAACACATTTAGCATCAAAAATAAAAATTCTATTTTTAATTTTTCCTATAGTTTATATGAGAAATTTCTGTGTGGCCGTACTCTGAAACCCGTAATTCCGGAACCAGAATTCCGATCGATCCAAAATTCAACAGCAGCCGATGGGAAGGTTGCACCTTTCATTTGAGACTAAGTTTGGGCAAATCGGTTCAGCCATCACTGAGAAAAATGAGTGACATTATTTGACACATACGCACATACATACACACACACATACACACACACATACACACACACATACACACACACATACACACACACATACATACATACACACACACATACAGACTTTTTCCGATCTCGACGAACTGAGTCGAATGGGATATGACACCCGGCCCTCCGGGCCGGGATTAGGTTGACGTTTTTCAGAGTGATTGCATAACCTTTCTATATGAGAAAGGCAAAAATGTGCCAAAATCCAAAAAAGTGAATCGTAGTCAAATTTTTTTTTCGAGTTTGCATCAAATCTCGACGTTTCATGCACCTTGAACACATTTAGCATCAAAAATAAAAATTCTATTTTTAATTTTTCCTATAGTTTATATGAGAAATTTCTGTGTGGCCGTACTCTGAAACCCGTAATTCCGGAACCAGAATTCCGATCGATCCAAAATTCAATAGCAGCCGATGGGAAGGTTGCACCTTTCATTTGAGACTAAGTTTGGGCAAATCGGTCCAGCCATCACTGAGAAAAATGAGTGACATTATTTGACACATACGCACATACATACACACACACACACATACACACACATACACACACATACACACACACATACACACACATACATACATACACACACACATACAGACTTTTTCCGATCTCGACGAACTGAGTCGAATGGGATATGACACCCGGCCCTCTGGGCCGGGATTAGGTTGACGTTTTTCAGAGTGATTGCATAACCTTTCTATATGAGAAAGGCAAAAATGTGCCAAAATCCAAAAAAGTGAATCGTAGTCAAATTTTTTTTTCGAGTTTGCATCAAATCTCGACGTTTCATGCACCTTGAACACATTTAGCATCAAAAATAAAAATTCTATTTTTAATTTTTCCTATAGTTTATATGAGAAATTTCTGTGTGGCCGTACTCTGAAACCCGTAATTCCGGAACCAGAATTCCGATCGATCCAAAATTCAATAGCAGCCGATGGGAAGGTTGCACCTTTCATTTGAGACTAAGTTTGGGCAAATCGGTCCAGCCATCACTGAGAAAAATGAGTGACATTATTTGACACATACGCACATACATACACACACACACACATACACACACATACACACACATACACACACATACACACACATACATTCATACACACACACATACAGACTTTTTCCGATCTCGACGAACTGAGTCGAATGGGATATGACACCCGGCCCTCCGGGCCGGGATTAGGTTGACGTTTTTCAGAGTGATTGCATAACCTTTCTATATGAGAAAGGCAAAAATGTGCCAAAATCCAAAAAAGTGAATCGTAGTCAAATTTTTTTTTCGAGTTTGCATCAAATCTCGACGTTTCATGCACCTTGAACACATTTAGCATCAAAAATAAAAATTCTATTTTTAATTTTTCCTATAGTTTATATGAGAAATTTCTGTGTGGCCGTACTCTGAAACCCGTAATTCCGGAACCAGAATTCCGATCGATCCAAAATTCAATAGCAGCCGATGGGAAGGTTGCACCTTTCATTTGAGACTAAGTTTGGGCAAATCGGTCCAGCCATCACTGAGAAAAATGAGTGACATTATTTGACACATACGCACATACCTACACACACACACATACACACACACATACACACACATACACACACACATATACACACATACATACATACACACACACATACAGACTTTTTCCGATCTCGACGAACTGAGTCGAATGGGATATGACACCCGGCCCTCCGGGCCGGGATTAGGTTGACGTTTTTCAGAGTGATTGCATAACCTTTCTATATGAGAAAGGCAAAAATGTGCCAAAATCCAAAAAAGTGAATCGTAGTCAAATTTTTTTTTCGAGTTTGCATCAAATCTCGACGTTTCATGCACCTTGAACACATTTAGCATCAAAAATAAAAATTCTATTTTTAATTTTTCCTATAGTTTATATGAGAAATTTCTGTGTGGCCGTACTCTGAAACCCGTAATTCCGGAACCAGAATTCCGATCGATCCAAAATTCAATAGCAGCCGATGGGAAGGTTGCACCTTTCATTTGAGACTAAGTTTGGGCAAATCGGTTCAGCCATCACTGAGAAAAATGAGTGACATTATTTGACACATACGCACATACACACACATACACACACACATACACACACATACACACACACATACACACACACATACAGACTTTTTCCGATCTCGACGAACTGAGTCGAATGGGATATGACACCCGGCCCTCCGGGCCGGGATTAGGTTGACGTTTTTCAGAGTGATTGCATAACCTTTCTATATGAGAAAGGCAAAAATGTGCCAAAATTCAAAAAAGTGAATCGTAGTCAAATTTTTTGCCTTTCTCATATAGAAAGGTTATGCAATCACTCTGAAAAACGTCAACCTAATCCCGGCCCGGAGGGCCGGGTGTCATATCCCATTCGACTCAGTTCGTCGAGATCGGAAAAAGTCTGTATGTGTGTGTGTATGTATGTATGTGTGTGTATGTGTGTGTGTATGTGTGTATGTGTGTGTATGTGTGTGTGTGTATGTATGTGCGTATGTGTCAAATAATGTCACTCATTTTTCTCAGTGATGGCTGGACCGATTTGCCCAAACTTAGTCTCAAATGAAAGGTGCAACCTTCCCATCGGCTGCTATTGAATTTTGGATCGATCGGAATTCTGGTTCCGGAATTACGGGTTTCAGAGTACGGCCACACAGAAATTTCTCATATAAACTATAGGAAAAATTAAAAATAGAATTTTTATTTTTGATGCTAAATGTGTTCAAGGTGCATGAAACGTCGAGATTTGATGCAAACTCGAAAAAAAAATTTGACTACGATTCACTTTTTTGGATTTTGGCACATTTTTGCCTTTCTCATATAGAAAGGTTATGCAATCACTCTGAAAAACGTCAACCTAATCCCGGCCCGGAGGGCCGGGTGTCATATCCCATTCGACTCAGTTCGTCGAGATCGGAAAAAGTCTGTATGTGTGTGTGTATGTATGTATGTGTGTGTGTATGTGTGTGTGTATGTGTGTGTATGTGTGTGTGTGTATGTGTGTGTATGTATGTGCGTATGTGTCAAATAATGTCACTCATTTTTCTCAGTGATGGCTGGACCGATTTGCCCAAACTTAGTCTCAAATGAAAGGTGCAACCTTCCCATCGGCTGCTATTGAATTTTGGATCGATCGGAATTCTGGTTCCGGAATTACGGGTTTCAGAGTACGGCCACACAGAAATTTCTCATATAAACTATAGGAAAAATTAAAAATAGAATTTTTATTTTTGATGCTAAATGTGTTCAAGGTGCATGAAACGTCGAGATTTGATGCAAACTCGAAAAAAAAATTTGACTACGATTCACTTTTTTGGATTTTGGCACATTTTTGCCTTTCTCATATAGAAAGGTTATGCTATCACTCTGAAAAACGTCAACCTAATCCCGGCCCAGAGGGCCGGGTGTCATATCCCATTCGACTCAGTTCGTCGAGATCGGAAAAAGTCTGTATGTGTGTGTGTATGTATGTATGTGTGTGTGTATGTGTGTGTGTATGTGTGTGTGTATGTGTGTGTGTATGTATGTGCGTATGTGTCAAATAATGTCACTCATTTTTCTCAGTGATGGCTGAACCGATTTGCCCAAACTTAGTCTCAAATGAAAGGTGCAACCTTCCCATCGGCTGCTATTGAATTTTGGATCGATCGGAATTCTGGTTCCGGAATTACGGGTTTCAGAGTACGGCCACACAGAAATTTCTCATATAAACTATAGGAAAAATTAAAAATAGAATTTTTATTTTTGATGCTAAATGTGTTCAAGGTGCATGAAACGTCGAGATTTGATGCAAACTCGAAAAAAAATTTGACTACGATTCACTTTTTTGGATTTTGGCACATTTTTGCCTTTCTCATATATTGCCTTTCTCATATAGAAAGGTTATGCAATCACTCTGAAAAACGTCAACCTAATCCCGGCCCGGAGGGCCGGGTGTCATATCCCATTCGACTCAGTTCGTCGAGATCGGAAAAAGTCTGTATGTGTGTGTATGTATGTATGTGTGTGTGTATGTGTGTGTGTATGTGTGTGTATGTGTGTGTGTATGTGTGTGTGTGTGTATGTATGTGCGTATGTGTCAAATAATGTTACTCATTTTTCTCAGTGATGGCTGGACCGATTTGCCCAAACTTAGTCTCAAATGAAAGGTGCAACCTTCCCATCGGCTGCTATTGAATTTTGGATCGATCGGAATTCTGGTTCCGGAATTACGGGTTTCAGAGTACGGCCACACAGAAATTTCTCATATAAACTATAGGAAAAATTAAAAATAGAATTTTTATTTTTGATGCTAAATGTGTTCAAGGTGCATGAAACGTCGAGATTTGATGCAAACTCGAAAAAAAAATTTGACTACGATTCACTTTTTTGGATTTTGGCACATTTTTGCCTTTCTCATATATTGCCTTTCTCATATAGAAAGGTTATGCAATCACTCTGAAAAACATCAACCTAATCCCGGCCCGGAGGGCCGGGTGTCATATCCCATTCGACTCAGTTCGTCGAGATCGGAAAAAGTCTGTATGTGTGTGTGTATGTATGTATGTGTGTGTGTATGTGTGTGTATGTGTGTGTATGTGTGTGTATGTGTGTGTGTGTATGTGTGTGTATGTATGTGCGTATGTGTCAAATAATGTCACTCATTTTTCTCAGTGATGGCTGGACCGATTTGCCCAAACTTAGTCTCAAATGAAAGGTGCAACCTTCCCATCGGCTGCTATTGAATTTTGGATCGATCGGAATTCTGGTTCCGGAATTACGGGTTTCAGAGTACGGCCACACAGAAATTTCTCATATAAACTATAGGAAAAATTAAAAATAGAATTTTTATTTTTGATGCTAAATGTGTTCAAGGTGCATGAAACGTCGAGATTTGATGCAAACTCGAAAAAAAAATTTGACTACGATTCACTTTTTTGGATTTTGGCACATTTTTGCCTTTCTCATATAGAAAGGTTATGCAATCACTCTGAAAAACGTCAACCTAATCCCGGCCCGGAGGGCCGGGTGTCATATCCCATTCGACTCAGTTCGTCGAGATCGGAAAAAGTCTGTATGTGTGTGTGTATGTATGTATGTGTGTGTATGTGTGTGTGTATGTGTGTGTATGTGTGTGTGTATGTGTGTGTGTATGTGTGTGTGTGTATGTATGTGCGTATGTGTCAAATAATGTCACTCATTTTTCTCAGTGATGGCTGGACCGATTTGCCCAAACTTAGTCTCAAATGAAAGGTGCAACCTTCCCATCGGCTGCTATTGAATTTTGGATCGATCGGAATTCTGGTTCCGGAATTACGGGTTTCAGAGTACGGCCACACAGAAATTTCTCATATAAACTATAGGAAAAATTAAAAATAGAATTTTTATTTTTGATGCTAAATGTGTTCAAGGTGCATGAAACGTCGAGATTTGATGCAAACTCGAAAAAAAAATTTGACTACGATTCACTTTTTTGGATTTTGGCACATTTTTGCCTTTCTCATATAGAAAGGTTATGCAATCACTCTGGAAAACGTCAACCTAATCCCGGCCCGGAGGGCCGGGTGTCATATCCCATTCGACTCAGTTCGTCGAGATCGGAAAAAGTCTGTATGTGTGTGTGTATGTATGTATGTGTGTGTGTATGTGTGTGTGTATGTGTGTGTATGTGTGTGTGTATGTGTGTGTGTATGTATGTGCGTATGTGTCAAATAATGTCACTCATTTTTCTCAGTGATGGCTGGACCGATTTGCCCAAACTTAGTCTCAAATGAAAGGTGCAACCTTCCCATCGGCTGCTATTGAATTTTGGATCGATCGGAATTCTGGTTCCGGAATTACGGGTTTCAGAGTACGGCCACACAGAAATTTCTCATATAAACTATAGGAAAAATTAAAAATAGAATTTTTATTTTTGATGCTAAATGTGTTCAAGGTGCATGAAACGTCGAGATTTGATGCAAACTCGAAAAAAAAATTTGACTACGATTCACTTTTTTGGATTTTGGCACATTTTTGCCTTTCTCATATAGAAAGGTTATGCAATCACTCTGAAAAACGTCAACCTAATCCCGGCCCGGAGGGCCGGGTGTCATATCCCATTCGACTCAGTTCGTCGAGATCGGAAAAAGTCTGTATGTGTGTGTGTGTATGTATGTATGTGTGTGTGTATGTGTGTGTGTATGTGTGTGTGTATGTGTGTGTATGTGTGTGTGTATGTATGTGCGTATGTGTCAAATAATGTCACTCATTTTTCTCAGTGATGGCTGGACCGATTTGCCCAAACTTAGTCTCAAATGAAAGGTGCAACCTTCCCATCGGCTGCTATTGAATTTTGGATCGATCGGAATTCTGGTTCCGGAATTACGGGTTTCAGAGTACGGCCACACAGAAATTTCTCATATAAACTATAGGAAAAATTAAAAATAGAATTTTTATTTTTGATGCTAAATGTGTTCAAGGTGCATGAAACGTCGAGATTTGATGCAAACTCGAAAAAAAAATTTGACTACGATTCACTTTTTTGGATTTTGGCACATTTTTGCCTTTCTCATATAGAAAGGTTATGCAATCACTCTGAAAAACGTCAACCTAATCCCGGCCCGGAGGGCCGGGTGTCATATCCCATTCGACTCAGTTCGTCGAGATCGGAAAAAGTCTGTATGTGTGTGTGTGTGTGTATGTGTGTGTATGTGTGTGTGTATGTGTGTGTGTGTATGTATGTGCGTATGTGTCAAATAGTGTTACTCATTTTCTCAGTGATGGCTGGACCGATTTGCCCAAACTTAGTCTCAAATGAAAGGTGCAACCTTCCCATCGGCTGCTATTGAATTTTGGATCGATCGGAATTCTGGTTCCGGAATTACGGGTTTCAGAGTACGGCCACACAGAAATTTCTCATATAAACTATAGGAAAAATTAAAAATAGAATTTTTATTTTTGATGCTAAATGTGTTCAAGGTGCATGAAACGTCGAGATTTGATGCAAACTCGAAAAAAAAATTTGACTACGATTCACTTTTTTGGATTTTGGCACATTTTTGCCTTTCTCATATAGAAAGGTTATGCAATCACTCTGAAAAACGTCAACCTAATCCCGGCCCGGAGGGCCGGGTGTCATATCCCATTCGACTCAGTTCGTCGAGATCGGAAAAAGTCTGTATGTGTGTGTGTGTATGTATGTATGTGTGTGTGTATGTGTGTGTGTATGTGTGTGTGTATGTGTGTGTATGTGTGTGTATGTATGTGCGTATGTGTCAAATAATGTCACTCATTTTTCTCAGTGATGGCTGGACCGATTTGCCCAAACTTAGTCTCAAATGAAAGGTGCAACCTTCCCATCGGCTGCTATTGAATTTTGGATCGATCGGAATTCTGGTTCCGGAATTACGGGTTTCAGAGTACGGCCACACAGAAATTTCTCATATAAACTATAGGAAAAATTAAAAATAGAATTTTTATTTTTGATGCTAAATGTGTTCAAGGTGCATGAAACGTCGAGATTTGATGCAAACTCGAAAAAAAAATTTGACTACGATTCACTTTTTTGGATTTTGGCACATTTTTGCCTTTCTCATATAGAAAGGTTATGCAATCACTCTGAAAAACGTCAACCTAATCCCGGCCCGGAGGGCCGGGTGTCATATCCCATTCGACTCAGTTCGTCGAGATCGGAAAAAGTCTGTATGTGTGTGTGTATGTATGTATGTGTGTGTATGTGTGTGTGTATGTGTGTGTGTATGTGTGTGTGTATGTGTGTGTGTGTATGTATGTGCGTATGTGTCAAATAGTGTTACTCATTTTCTCAGTGATGGCTGGACCGATTTGCCCAAACTTAGTCTCAAATGAAAGGTGCAACCTTCCCATCGGCTGCTATTGAATTTTGGATCGATCGGAATTCTGGTTCCGGAATTACGGGTTTCAGAGTACGGCCACACAGAAATTTCTCATATAAACTATAGGAAAAATTAAAAATAGAATTTTTATTTTTGATGCTAAATGTGTTCAAGGTGCATGAAACGTCGAGATTTGATGCAAACTCGAAAAAAAAATTTGACTACGATTCACTTTTTTGGATTTTTGCACATTTTTGGCTTTCTCATATATTGCCTTTCTCATATAGAAAGGTTATGCAATCACTCTGAAAAACGTCAACCTAATCCCGGCCCGGAGGGCGGGTGTCATATCCCATTCGACTCAGTTCGTCGAGATCGGAAAAAGTCTGTATGTGTGTGTATGTATGTATGTGTGTGTATGTGTGTGTGTATGTGTGTGTGTATGTGTGTGTGTATGTGTGTGTGTGTATGTATGTGCGTATGTGTCAAATAATGTCACTCATTTTTCTCAGTGATGGCTGGACCGATTTGCCCAAACTTAGTCTCAAATGAAAGGTGCAACCTTCCCATCGGCTGCTATTGAATTTTGGATCGATCGGAATTCTGGTTCCGGAATTACGGGTTTCAGAGTACGGCCACACAGAAATTTCTCATATAAACTATAGGAAAAATTAAAAATAGAATTTTTATTTTTGATGCTAAATGTGTTCAAGGTGCATGAAACGTCGAGATTTGATGCAAACTCGAAAAAAAAATTTGACTACGATTCACTTTTTTGGATTTTGGCACATTTTTGCCTTTCTCATATAGAAAGGTTATGCAATCACTCTGAAAAACGTCAACCTAATCCCGGCCCGGAGGGCCGGGTGTCATATCCCATTCGACTCAGTTCGTCGAGATCGGAAAAAGTCTGTATGTGTGTGTGTATGTATGTATGTGTGTGTATGTGTGTGTATGTGTGTGTGTATGTGTGTGTGTATGTGTGTGTGTGTATGTATGTGCGTATGTGTCAAATAATGTCACTCATTTTTCTCAGTGATGGCTGGGCCGATTTGCCCAAACTTAGTCTCAAATGAAAGGTGCAACCTTCCCATCGGCTGCTATTGAATTTTGGATCGATCGGAATTCTGGTTCCGGAATTACGGGTTTCAGAGTACGGCCACACAGAAATTTCTCATATAAACTATAGGAAAAATTAAAAATAGAATTTTTATTTTTGATGCTAAATGTGTTCAAGGTGCATGAAACGTCGAGATTTGATGCAAACTCGAAAAAAAAATTTGACTACGATTCACTTTTTTGGATTTTGGCACATTTTTGCCTTTCTCATATAGAAAGGTTATGCAATCACTCTGAAAAACGTCAACCTAATCCCGGCCCGGAGGGCCGGGTGTCATATCCCATTCGACTCAGTTCGTCGAGATCGGAAAAAGTCTGTATGTGTGTGTGTATGTATGTATGTGTGTGTGTATGTGTGTGTGTATGTGTGTGTATGTGTGTGTGTATGTGTGTGTGTATGTATGTGCGTATGTGTCAAATAATGTCACTCATTTTTCTCAGTGATGGCTGGACCGATTTGCCCAAACTTAGTCTCAAATGAAAGGTGCAACCTTCCCATCGGCTGCTATTGAATTTTGGATCGATCGGAATTCTGGTTCCGGAATTACGGGTTTCAGAGTACGGCCACACAGAAATTTCTCATATAAACTATAGGAAAAATTAAAAATAGAATTTTTATTTTTGATGCTAAATGTGTTCAAGGTGCATGAAACGTCGAGATTTGATGCAAACTCGAAAAAAAAATTTGACTACGATTCACTTTTTTGGATTTTGGCACATTTTTGCCTTTCTCATATAGAAAGGTTATGCAATCACTCTGAAAAACGTCAACCTAATCCCGGCCCGGAGGGCCGGGTGTCATATCCCATTCGACTCAGTTCGTCGAGATCGGAAAAAGTCTGTATGTGTGTGTGTATGTATGTATGTGTGTGTATGTGTGTGTATGTGTGTGTGTATGTGTGTGTATGTATGTGCGTATGTGTCAAATAATGTCACTCATTTTTCTCAGTGATGGCTGGACCGATTTGCCCAAACTTAGTCTCAAATGAAAGGTGCAACCTTCCCATCGGCTGCTATTGAATTTTGGATCGATCGGAATTCTGGTTCCGGAATTACGGGTTTCAGAGTACGGCCACACAGAAATTTCTCATATAAACTATAGGAAAAATTAAAAATAGAATTTTTATTTTTGATGCTAAACGTGTTCAAGGTGCATGAAACGTCGAGATTTGATGCAAACTCGAAAAAAACCTGTTTTAATCCACCTAGCGGTGCAATTGTGCCTTTCTCATTTCTCTAAACTATGGCACGGAGGCTTTTTATGTTCAACATAATTGTGGAAATGTCCATTACATTCTTAGTACACTTTGCACTTATACACAATGGCATGCCAGCCACGAACTTGATGAGCTACGTGTCGACGGTGAAACACTTGAAACAAAAAAATATAATACTAATTAGCCTAATCAGCATTAGATCAATGTTATCTGCTTGCTAACTCATTTTGTCATGCGGGGCTGGGTATGTGAAGAGGGCGAAAGTCCCATGAACGAACGACTCCCCAGCTTAAATTGGTATGCTTTGTGATACAGTGGTGGTTTAAAGATGACGGGGTTGAAAGGGAGGGGTATGAGGGCTGGATGGGGTGGTGGTCTGAGGGGTGATTTAAGGAGATTTTTAAAGGAGGGGCGCGAACAGTAGAGGGGGGGGGGTGTAACCCCTCTCCGTAAACCATCAACTACGCCTCTGTTAAAATCCAGAAACCCTAAACGAGTCGAAAAAAAATTTGGCCGGGATTAGGTTGACGTTTTTCAGAGTGATTGCATAACCTTTCTATATGAGAAAGGCAAAAATGTGCCAAAATCCAAAAAAGTGAATCGTAGTCAAATTTTTTTTTCGAGTTTGCATCAAATCTCGACGTTTCATGCACCTTGAACACATTTAGCATCAAAAATAAAAATTCTATTTTTAATTTTTCCTATAGTTTATATGAGAAATTTCTGTGTGGCCGTACTCTGAAACCCGTAATTCCGGAACCAGAATTCCGATCGATCCAAAATTCAATAGCAGCCGATGGGAAGGTTGCACCTTTCATTTGAGACTAAGTTTGGGCAAATCGGTCCAGCCATCACTGAGAAAAATGAGTGACATTATTTGACACATACGCACATACATACACACACACACATACACACACACATACACACACACATACACACACATACATACATACACACACATACAGACTTTTTCCGATCTCGACGAACTGAGTCGAATGGGATATGACACCCGGCCCTCCGGGCCGGGATTAGGTTGACGTTTTTCAGAGTGATTGCATAACCTTTCTATATGAGAAAGGCAAAAATGTGCCAAAATCCAAAAAAGTGAATCGTAGTCAAATTTTTTTTTCGAGTTTGCATCAAATCTTGACGTTTCATGCACCTTGAACACATTTAGCATCAAAAATAAAAATTCTATTTTTAATTTTTCCTATAGTTTATATGAGAAATTTCTGTGTGGCCGTACTCTGAAACCCGTAATTCCGGAACCAGAATTCCGATCGATCCAAAGTTCAATAGCAGCCGATGGGAAGGTTGCACCTTTCATTTGAGACTAAGTTTGGGCAAATCGGTCCAGCTATCACTGAGAAAAATGAGTGACATTATTTGACACATACGCACATACATACACACACACATACACACACACATACACACACATACACACACATACACACACATACATACATACACACACACATACAGACTTTTTCCGATCTCGACGAACTGAGTCGAATGGGATATGACACCCGGCCCTCCGGGCCGGGATTAGGTTGACTTTTTTCAGAGTGATTGCATAACCTTTCTATATGAGAAAGGCAAAAATGTGCCAAAATCCAAAAAAGTGAATCGTAGTCAAATTTTTTTTTCGAGTTTGCATCAAATCTCGACGTTTCATGCACCTTGAACACATTTAGCATCAAAAATAAAAATTCTATTTTTAATTTTTCCTATAGTTTATATGAGAAATTTCTGTGTGGCCGTACTCTGAAACCCGTAATTCCGGAACCAGAATTCCGATCGATCCAAAATTCAACAGCAGCCGATGGGAAGGTTGCACCTTTCATTTGAGACTAAGTTTGGGCAAATCGGTTCAGCCATCACTGAGAAAAATGAGTGACATTATTTGACACATACGCACATACATACACACACACATACACACACACACATACACACACACATACACACACACATACAGACTTTTTCCGATCTCGACGAACTGAGTCGAATGGGATATGACACCCGGCCCTCCGGGCCGGGATTAGGTTGACGTTTTTCAGAGTGATTGCATAACCTTTCTATATGAGAAAGGCAAAAATGTGCCAAAATCCAAAAAAGTGAATCGTAGTCAAATTTTTTTTTCGAGTTTGCATCAAATCTCGACGTTTCATGCACCTTGAACACATTTAGCATCAAAAATAAAAATTCTATTTTTAATTTTTCCTATAGTTTATATGAGAAATTTCTGTGTGGCCGTACTCTGAAACCCGTAATTCCGGAACCAGAATTCCGATCGATCCAAAATTCAACAGCAGCCGATGGGAAGGTTGCACCTTTCATTTGAGACTAAGTTTGGGCAAATCGGTTCAGCCATCACTGAGAAAAATGAGTGACATTATTTGACACATACGCACATACATACGCACACACATACACACACACATACACACACACATACACACACACATACATACATACACACACACATACAGACTTTTTCCGATCTCGACGAACTGAGTCGAATGGGATATGACACCCGGCCCTCCGGGCCGGGATTAGGTTGACGTTTTTCAGAGTGATTGCATAACCTTTCTATATGAGAAAGGCAAAAATGTGCCAAAATCCAAAAAAGTGAATCGTAGTCAAATTTTTTTTTCGAGTTTGCATCAAATCTCGACGTTTCATGCACCTTGAACACATTTAGCATCAAAAATAAAAATTCTATTTTTAATTTTTCCTATAGTTTATATGAGAAATTTCTGTGTGGCCGTACTCTGAAACCCGTAATTCCGGAACCAGAATTCCGATCGATCCAAAATTCAATAGCAGCCGATGGGAAGGTTGCACCTTTCATTTGAGACTAAGTTTGGGCAAATCGGTCCAGCCATCACTGAGAAAAATGAGTGACATTATTTGACACATACGCACATACATACACACACACATACACACACACATACACACACACATACACACACATACACACACACATACACACACACATACACACACATACATACATACACACACACATACAGACTTTTTCCGATCTCGACGAACTGAGTCGAATGGGATATGACACCCGGCCCTCCGGGCCGGGATTAGGTTGACGTTTTTCAGAGTGATTGCATAACCTTTCTATATGAGAAAGGCAAAAATGTGCCAAAATCCAAAAAAGTGAATCGTAGTCAATTTTTTTTTCGAGTTTGCATCAAATCTCGACGTTTCATGCACCTTGAACACATTTAGCATCAAAAATAAAAATTCTATTTTTAATTTTTCCTATAGTTTATATGAGAAATTTCTGTGTGGCCGTACTCTGAAACCCGTAATTCCGGAACCAGAATTCCGATCGATCCAAAATTCAATAGCAGCCGATGGGAAGGTTGCACCTTTCATTTGAGACTAAGTTTGGGCAAATC
>NC_080670.1:107239444-107246944 GCF_030247195.1 Topomyia yanbarensis | reverse complement strand
ACTAATTAAATTATACCGTGCTATATAAAGTTCGACTGTACTCAATCGAACTTTATTCGCACAGCACACCGGTGACCAACTCGAGCGGTCGATCACCGAGGTCTATTGTCGACGCTGCACATTTGATGACGTGCAAGGCACATGGATACGGCGCAGCAAATTGTCACTCCAGGCGTCTAACGCTATGACCCTATGTACTATGTATCGATGTATGCATGGCAATCGTCATGCATATAAAAACTAAATATTGAATAAAATAATTCATTCTAAGTAAGACAAACTTACATGGCAGACCGTGGCTCGTATCCGAGCAGTGATTACCAGCGGCACGAACCCGCACTGGTACTGTAGATCCGCGAATCCTAACAGCTCGTTCCGTTCTCGCGTGTGTTAAGTGAAAATGGAGATCTAAAGACCCAACTGATTAGTAGTGATCGCACAGCAACTGCCAATAACTCCAGAAGAACTTATACAAATAAAAGTGAGGAGTGCCAGTGGTGGAAAATTCGTCCAGTGTGCTAAGAAAAGTAACCAAAAGAATGAGAACTAGCCAAATTGTGAGATACGCCATTCCGTTAAACTACGACCAAGTGAATTAAGTGACCTGATGCTAAGTTACGACCAAGTGAACGAACCTTACTATTATCGAGAATGAGTACGTGACTATTAAGCATTAGCCAAGTTAACCGAGATTCAGCCGTCCGACCGCTACCCACTCAACCAGTGACAGTTAAAAAAATGGGGTCGCGTACAAGTAAAAATCCTATGGTAAGCGGAGATCCGCAAATAAATATAATAAATACGTTAGAGCAGCACGCGGTGTGGCAAGATGGCCAGGAGACTAAATATTGGATATTACTAACTATATGCAGTATACAATTAGCTTTTGTAATATACCAAGCCTACACAAAGTATGTGAAAAAACAAGCTTTCAAAAAGGCGAGGAAATCGCTCGTCAACCTAAACCAGGTCTAACTCTTTAGGAATGGATAAATACGAACAATTAAAAATATTGAACACGAACATAAAAAAGTCTCAATATAACAAAATCACCAATGAAACACTCCAAACTAAACTAGAATTGAGCGAAAAACTTAAAACTTCAGTAGAGGAATACTTAGAAGAAAATTACGACCTGATAGAACCGCAAACATTCGCTAAAATCGCGAAAAATACACGTGAATGGAATAGAGAAATAAAAGAGATTCTCACACGAAAATTTAAAGACAACAAACCAAAAGACGAACTAAAGATGGTGTCTGTATTGGAAGTTATTAAAACAGCCTCATCGTTAATCCCTGAGTACGATGGCAGTGCTGATAAATTAAATGCAACAGTAGCGGCTATAAAAGCCCTATCGCCTATCATTAACAACGATAATCGCGCCGCTGCGATTAATGTGATTTTATCGAAATTCTCGAATAAAGCTATAGCAGCCGTCGGAGAAAACCCGGAAACTCTAGACGTTATAATAGAAAAACTTAATGAAAAATGCAGAAAGCAACAACAGCCTGAGGTTGTCCAAGCAAAATTAAATGCTTTGAGACAGACAAGTGACCTCAATAAATTCACTGACCAAGTCGAGAAATTAACACTAGACTTGCAGAAGTGCTATTTGGCTGAAAACATCCCCTTGGATGCAGCCGTTAGATTTGCAACAAAAGCAGGCATTAAAGCTTTGGCCAATGGAGTTCGAGATTCTGAAACCAGACTTCTGATAAAGGCAGGCAAATTTGAAAACTTGGATGCTGCCATTGGAAAAGTGCATGAGAATCAGCACGAGACTGAAGTCAGTGTATTGTACTTTAAAAACCACAATCAAGGAAATCCAAGAGGTAGAAATAACTACCGAGGCCGATCGAACAGAGGACAAGTCAACTCTTCCAGAGGCCGATCTAATATTTATAGTGGATATCAAAACCGCCCTTTCAATCAAAATAACTACAATTATCGGGGACACCAAAATGGAAATAGAGGCCGCGGAATCCAGAATCACCGCGGACAAAGTTACACACGGGGTGGAAATACTCGTCAACATAATCAAATATTTTACAACGATGCGGAAAACTGGCAAGGCCCTCAACAGCCACAGCAGCAGCAGCAGCAGAATCAACATGCTCAGCATGTTGGGGGTATAAGCAACCCGCAAGAACAACAACAGCAAACACAACAAGCAGTCCCATTATCCCAAATAAGGAACCATTGACCAGATACATTTTCAATATTCATACTAAACCAACTAATTTTATCAATTTAAAACCAAAAATTTCAAATTATACTTGTACATTTTTGATAGATACGGGAGCAGGGATATCGATTCTGAAAACCAATAAATTAAACCAAGACGAATTTATCACAATAACTGACAAATGCTTGATTACGGGAATAAACAATATCAAAACTGAAACTAAAGGTTCTATGACTACAGAACTGTATACTAGCGATGGTGTATCGCTATTACATAAATTTCATATAGTGAATGACGAATTTCCAATTCCGACAGATGGTATTTTAGGTCGAGACTTTCTCACCAAATATCATTGTAATATTGATTATGACACTTGGACATTAACATGCGCTACTAGCCTTGGTCCAATTGAAATAATAATTGAAGACACTTGTGAAGATACAATTGTCCTACCACCTCGCTGTGAGGTTTATAGACAAATAAATACGAAGAGCACCAAAGAAGATAACGTTTTACTGTCATGTGAAGTTCAACCCGGAGTATTTTGCGGAAACGCTATCGTTAATTCAGAACATGCAATAGCTAAATTCATTAACACAACTAATAAAGCAGTAATAATTGATAAAAATTTTACTAAACAGATAATCCCTCTACAACAATATATAATGTATACGTTCAAAGAGGTTGACCAGGAAAACCGAAATACAAATATCATGAAAGAATTAAATATTGATGGTGTAAATGCTGAAGCCAAAGGCAAATTAATAGAATTATGCAAAAAATTTAATAATATTTTCTCTTTGCAAGGTGATATGCTAACCTGCAATAACTTTTATAAACAAAATATAAATATTACCGACAACACACCAGTATACATAAAAAACTACAGAACTCCTGAAGTTCATAGAGCTGAAATAACGAAACAAGTTAATGATTTACTCGAGAAAGGAATTATTCAAGACTCCACGTCACCTTATAACACACCAATTTTGTTAGTACCGAAAAAATCCAATACTAAAGATCAAAAGCATCGTTTAGTCTGTGATTTTCGTCAACTTAACAAAAAAATTATAGCCGACAAATTTCCTCTAACTAGAATAGATGATATTCTGGACCAACTTGGGAGAGCGAAATATTTTTCGACTCTTGATTTGATGTCAGGATTTCATCAAATCGAACTAGACAAAAACTCAAAAAAGTTAACAGCCTTCTCCACACATCAAGGGCATTATGAGTTTAACAGACTTCCATTTGGACTGTCAATCTCGCCCAATAGTTTTCAAAGGATGATGACTATAGCTTTAAGCGGTCTTCCTCCGGAATGTGCTTTTCTGTACATCGATGATATTATTGTCATTGGATGTTCTATTGACCACCATTTGAAAAATTTAGAAAGAGTGTTCACCAAACTCCAACAATTTAATCTCAAGCTAAATCCTGCTAAATGTCATTTCTTCTGTGCAGATGTTACTTATTTAGGACATCATATATCCGCCGAAGGAATTCAACCTGACAAGGAAAAATTCTCCGTGATTGAAAAATATCCGGTACCCCAAAATGCGGACGAAGTACGACGTTTTGTCGCATTTTGTAATTATTACAGAAGGTTCATACCTTACTTTTCTGATATAACCGCTCCATTGAATGCAATTCTGAAAAAGAATGCAGTCTTCAAGTGGAGTGAAGAGTGTAAAAATGCGTTTGAAAAATTAAAACAAGAGCTTATGTCACCAAGAATTTTACAATTTCCGGACTTCAATAAACAATTTATTTTAAGCACAGACGCATCTAAATTAGCATGCGGAGCTGTGTTATCTCAATTACATGGCGATGCTGAACTACCTGTTGCATACGCTAGTAGAATATTCACCAAAGGAGAAAGTAATAAGTCTACCATAGAACAAGAATTAACAGCCATCCACTGGGCAATCAAACATTTTCGACCATATTTATATGGAAGACGCTTTTTAGTGAAAACTGATCACCGACCTCTTATATATTTATTTTCGATGAAAGAACCATCCTCCAAATTAACAAGGATGAGAACGGATTTAGAAGACTTCTCATTTGATATCGAATACGTGAAAGGCAAAAATAATACGGTACCTGATGCTCTTTCACGCGTAACTATCAATTCTGAAGTACTACTTGTCCTGCCAGTTCAAACTAGGTCTAGAACTGGGAAAATCGACCAAAACAAAATAACAGTTGATAATGCTACTGAGACTGATCACCTCAGGGCTTATGAATCTGTCAACAATATAGACGCTTTCAGTTTACCAAAATTGGTCTTTGAAATGCGCCATTCGATAATATCAATAAAAATCACATCAAAAACAAAGAAAAAAGAGTTAGCATCAGTGCAACTTACTTACAAAAAAAATGTTATAGATGTCCAAAATGCGTTAAAGCAAATAAATGAAATGGCCAAGAAAATGTCAATAAAGAAACTAGCGCTAGAATTAAGCAGCATTATATTCAAAAAAATGAACGTTCAAAAATTTAAAGAAAGCTGCAACGAAACATTAAAAGACGTCTGTATAATACTATATAAAAAAGCTGCAGTGATAAAAAATAAAATAGATATTCAAAACATCATAGCTGAAAACCACAATACTCTCTTGGGAGGACATGTAGGTATAAATAAACTATTGATGAAATTACGAAGAAACTATTATTGGACGAATATGAAGTCCACAATAACCAATTATGTCAAACAATGCATTCTATGTAAACAAAATAAACACAAAATGAAAACAAGTGAAAAATTTATTCACACAACAACACCTGCTAAAGTGTTCGATTTGATATCAATCGACACGGTAGGTCCATTTACCAAAACAAATAATGGAAATCGTTATGCACTCACTTTGCAATGCGATTTATCCAAATATGTAATTATCACACCTTTAGTGGATAAGCAAGCTATAACAGTAGCGAAAGCATTCATCGAAAGTTTTGTACTTATATACGGTTGTCCATCTGCAATAAAAACAGATATGGGAACTGAGTATAAGAATGAAATTTTTGAAAATGTATGTAAAATATTAAAAATAGATCATAACTTTGCAACTGCTTACCATCCTCAAACAGTTGGTAGCTTAGAACGAAATCATCGTTTTCTTAATGAATACTTAAGACATTTCATTAATGAAGAGCGCAATGATTGGGACTCATTTATTTCATACTATGCCTTTTGTTACAATACTTCACCCCATTCAGATATAAAATTTGCTCCTTTTGAACTTGTATTTGGAAAACCAGTTAACTTTCCATTATATTTGAAAAATGCAGACACTATAGATCCAGTCTACAATCATGAACATTATTATTCGGAACTAAAATTCAAAATTCAACAAACAGTTTCCAAAGCTCGAGGATTACTAAATAAAAACAAAGTTATGAGAATAAAAGATCAAGCCGATCAAACAAATCCATTAAATGTAAAAATTAACGACAAAGTTTGGTTAAAAATAGAGAACAGAAGGAAATTAGATCCAGTATATTCAGGTCCATTTATTATAAAAAACATCCTACATCCCAACATTGTAATAGAACATTGTGAGACAAAAGAAGAACAAACTGTGCATAAAAATAGAGTGATTAAATAACCACAAATCTAATTTTATTATGATTTGATAAGACTACTGTGGTTACCTTGAATTAATAAAATTAGAATAAGCCTAACCAGCAGCATGATACTAGCTCAAAAAAACAAGAAACTGAGTGAAACGGTAAAAACATTAAGCCTGCCAATGCGTATCATTAGTGGTAAGACCTTGAAAACAACTAAAACCTACAAAATATTATATACAGAAAATCATATATTTTCATCCTCGTAAAAGGAAGGGAACGATTGCATTACTTTCAGCACTTGCCGAGAAGTGCAAAATTTAATTATTTAGAAACAAAACAAAAGTAAAAAAAAGAAGAAAAGAAGAAAAAATGGAAAAAAAATATTATAAAACTAAGATATGATTTTATAGGCATCTGGAGTGTATAAAATGATTTCACCTGAAGTCTCATCATTTTCTGTAGGGGATAGGTGTGACGTCCCACTAATTAAATTATACCGTGCTATATAAAGTTCGACTGTACTCAATCGAACTTTATTCGCACAGCACACCGGTGACCAACTCGAGCGGTCGATCACCGAGGTCTATTGTCGACGCTGCACATTTGATGACGTGCAAGGCACATGGATACGGCGCAGCAAATTGTCACTCCAGGCGTCTAACGCTATGACCCTATGTACTATGTATCGATGTATGCATGGCAATCGTCATGCATATAAAAACTAAATATTGAATAAAATAATTCATTCTAAGTAAGACAAACTTACAAGGGTTTCTGGATTTTAACAGAGGCGTAGTTGATGGTTTACGGAGAGGGGTTACACCCCCCCCCCCCCTCTACTGTTCGCGCCCCTCCTTTAAAAATCTCCTTAAATCACCCCTCAGACCACTACCCCATCCAGCCCTCATACCCCTCCCTTTCAACCCCGTCATCTTTAAACCACCACTGTATCACAAAGCATACCAATTTAAGCTGGGGAGTCGTTCGTTCATGGGACTTTCGCCCTCTTCACATACCCAGCCCCGCATGACAAAATGAGTTAGCAAGCAGATAACATTGATCTAATGCTGATTAGGCTAATGGAGTATGATATTTTTTTGTTTCAAGTGTTTCACCGTCGACACGTAGCTCATCAAGTTCGTGGCTGGCATGCCATTGTGTATAAGTGCAAAGTGTACTAAGAATGTAATGGACATTTCCACAATTATGTTGAACATAAAAAGCCTCCGTGCCATAGTTTAGAGAAATGAGAAAGGCACAATTGCACCGCTAGGTGGATTAAAACAGTTTTTTTTCGAGTTTGCATCAAATCTCGACGTTTCATGCACCTTGAATACGTTTAGCATCAAAAATAAAAATTCTATTTTTAATTTTTCCTATAGTTTATATGAGAAATTTCTGTGTGGCCGTACTCTGAAACCCGTAATTCCGGAACCAGAATTCCGATCGATCCAAAATTCAATAGCAGCCGATGGGGAGGTTGCACCTTTCATTTGAGACTAAGTTTGGGCAAATCGGTCCAGCCATCACTGAGAAAAATGAGTGACATTATTTGACACATACGCACATACATACACACACACATACACACACACATACACACACATACACACACACATACACACACACATACATACATACACACACACATACAGACTTTTTCCGATCTCGACGAACTGAGTCGAATGGGATATGACACCCGGCCCTCCGGGCCGGGATTAGGTTGACGTTTTTCA
>NC_080670.1:107226944-107231944 GCF_030247195.1 Topomyia yanbarensis | reverse complement strand
ATGCTAAATGTGTTCAAGGTGCATGAAACGTCGAGATTTGATGCAAACTCGAAAAAAAAATTTGACTACGATTCACTTTTTTGGATTTTGGCACATTTTTGCCTTTTTCATATAGAAAGGTTATGCAATCACTCTGAAAAAAGACAACCTAATCCCGGCCCGGAGGGCCGGGTGTCATATCCCATTCGACTCAGTTCGTCGAGATCGGAAAAAGTCTGTATGTGTGTGTATGTATGTATGTGTGTGTATGTGTGTGTATGTGTGTGTATGTGTGTGTGTATGTGTGTGTATGTATGTGCGTATGTGTCAAATAATGTCACTCATTTTTCTCAGTGATGGCTGAACCGATTTGCCCAAACTTAGTCTCAAATGAAAGGTGCAACCTTCCCATCGGCTGCTATTGAATTTTGGATCGATCGGAATTCTGGTTCCGGAATTACGGGTTTCAGAGTACGGCCACACAGAAATTTCTCATATAAACTATAGGAAAAATTAAAAATAGAATTTTTATTTTTGATGCTAAATGTGTTCAAGGTGCATGAAACGTCGAGATTTGATGCAAACTCGAAAAAAAAATTTGACTACGATTCACTTTTTTGGATTTTGGCACATTTTTGCCTTTCTCATATAGAAAGGTTATGCAATCACTCTGAAAAACGTCAACCTAATCCCGGCCCGGAGGGCCGGGTGTCATATCCCATTCGACTCAGTTCGTCGAGATCGGAAAAAGTCTGTATGTGTGTGTGTATGTATGTATGTGTGTGTATGTGTGTGTGTATGTGTGTGTGTATGTGTGTGTGTGTATGTATGTGCGTATGTGTCAAATAATGTCACTCATTTTTCTCAGTGATGGCTGGACCGATTTGCCCAAACTTAGTCTCAAATGAAAGGTGCAACCTTCCCATCGGCTGCTATTGAATTTTGGATCGATCGGAATTCTGGTTCCGGAATTACGGGTTTCAGAGTACGGCCACACAGAAATTTCTCATATAAACTATAGGAAAAATTAAAAATAGAATTTTTATTTTTGATGCTAAATGTGTTCAAGGTGCATGAAACGTCGAGATTTGATGCAAACTCGAAAAAAAAATTTGACTACGATTCACTTTTTTGGATTTTGGCACATTTTTGCCTTTCTCATATAGAAAGGTTATGCAATCACTCTGAAAAACGTCAACCTAATCCCGGCCAAATTTTTTTTTCGACTCGTTTAGGGTTTCTGGATTTTAACAGAGGCGTAGTTGATGGTTTACGGAGAGGGGTTACACCCCCCCCCCCTCTACTGTTCGCGCCCCTCCTTTAAAAATCTCCTTAAATCACCCCTCAGACCACCACCCCATCCAGCCCTCATACCCCTCCCTTTCAACCCCGTCATCTTTAAACCACCACTGTATCACAAAGCATACCAATTTAAGCTGGGGAGTCGTTCGTTCATGGGACTTTCGCCCTCTTCACATACCCAGCCCCGCATGACAAAATGAGTTAGCAAGCAGATAACATTGATCTAATGCTGATTAGGCTAATGGAGTATGATATTTTTTTGTTTCAAGTGTTTCACCGTCGACACGTAGCTCATCAAGTTCGTGGCTGGCATGCCATTGTGTATAAGTGCAAAGTGTACTAAGAATGTAATGGACATTTCCACAATTATGTTGAACATAAAAAGCCTCCGTGCCATAGTTTAGAGAAATGAGAAAGGCACAATTGCACCGCTAGGTGGATTAAAACAGGTTTTTTTCGAGTTTGCATCAAATCTCGACGTTTCATGCACCTTGAATACGTTCAGCATCAAAAATAAAAATTCTATTTTTAATTTTTCCTATAGTTTATATGAGAAATTTCTGTGTGGCCGTACTCTGAAACCCGTAATTCCGGAACCAGAATTCCGATCGATCCAAAATTCAATAGCAGCCGATGGGAAGGTTGCACCTTTCATTTGAGACTAAGTTTGGGCAAATCGGTCCAGCCATCACTGAGAAAAATGAGTGACATTATTTGACACATACGCACATACATACACACACACATACACACACACATACACACACATACACACACATACACACACATACATACATACACACACACATACAGACTTTTTCCGATCTCGACGAACTGAGTCGAATGGGATATGACACCCGGCCCTCCGGGCCGGGATTAGGTTGACGTTTTTCAGAGTGATTGCATAACCTTTCTATATGAGAAAGGCAAAAATGTGCCAAAATCCAAAAAAGTGAATCGTAGTCAAATTTTTTTTTCGAGTTTGCATCAAATCTCGACGTTTCATGCACCTTGAACACATTTAGCATCAAAAATAAAAATTCTATTTTTAATTTTTCCTATAGTTTATATGAGAAATTTCTGTGTGGCCGTACTCTGAAACCCGTAATTCCGGAACCAGAATTCCGATCGATCCAAAATTCAATAGCAGCCGATGGGAAGGTTGCACCTTTCATTTGAGACTAAGTTTGGGCAAATCGGTCCAGCCATCACTGAGAAAAATGAGTGACATTATTTGGCACATACGCACATACATACACACACACATACACACACACATACACACACATACACACACATACACACACATACATACATACACACACACATACAGACTTTTTCCGATCTCGACGAACTGAGTCGAATGGGATATGACACCCGGCCCTCCGGGCCGGGATTAGGTTGACGTTTTTCAGAGTGATTGCATAACCTTTCTATATGAGAAAGGCAATATATGAGAAAGGCAAAAATGTGCCAAAATCCAAAAAAGTGAATCGTAGTCAAATTTTTTTTTCGAGTTTGCATCAAATCTCGACGTTTCATGCACCTTGAACACATTTAGCATCAAAAATAAAAATTCTATTTTTAATTTTTCCTATAGTTTATATGAGAAATTTCTGTGTGGCCGTACTCTGAAACCCGTAATACCGGAACCAGAATTCCGATCGATCCAAAATTCAATAGCAGCCGATGGGAAGGTTGCACCTTTCATTTGAGACTAAGTTTGGGCAAATCGGTCCAGCCATCACTGAGAAAAATGAGTAACATTATTTGACACATACGCACATACATACACACACACACACACATACACACACACATACACACACATACACACACATACACACACATACATACATACACACACATACAGACTTTTTCCGATCTCGACGAACTGAGTCGAATGGGATATGACACCCGGCCCTCCGGGCCGGGATTAGGTTGACGTTTTTCAGAGTGATTGCATAACCTTTCTATATGAGAAAGGCAAAAATGTGCCAAAATCCAAAAAAGTGAATCGTAGTCAAATTTTTTTTTCGAGTTTGCATCAAATCTCGACGTTTCATGCACCTTGAACACATTTAGCATCAAAAATAAAAATTCTATTTTTAATTTTTCCTATAGTTTATATGAGAAATTTCTGTGTGGCCGTACTCTGAAACCCGTAATTCCGGAACCAGAATTCCGATCGATCCAAAATTCAATAGCAGCCGATGGGAAGGTTGCACCTTTCATTTGAGACTAAGTTTGGGCAAATCGGTCCAGCCATCACTGAGAAAAATGAGTGACATTATTTGACACATACGCACATACATACACACACATACACACACACATACACACACATACACACACACATACACACACATACATACATACACACACACATACAGACTTTTTCCGATCTCGACGAACTGAGTCGAATGGGAGATGACACCCGGCCCTCCGGGCCGGGTTAGGTTGACGTTTTTCAGAGTGATTGCATAACCTTTCTATATGAGAAAGGCAAAAATGTGCCAAAATCCAAAAAAGTGAATCGTAGTCAAATTTTTTTTTCGAGTTTGCATCAAATCTCGACGTTTCATGCACCTTGAACACATTTAGCATCAAAAATAAAAATTCTATTTTTAATTTTTCCTATAGTTTATATGAGAAATTTCTGTGTGGCCGTACTCTGAAACCCGTAATTCCGGAACCAGAATTCCGATCGATCCAAAATTCAATAGCAGCCGATGGGAAGGTTGCACCTTTCATTTGAGACTAAGTTTGGGCAAATCGGTCCAGCCATCACTGAGAAAAATGAGTGACATTATTTGACACATACGCACATACATACACACACACATACACACACACATACACACACATACACACACATACACACACATACACACATACATACATACACACACATACAGACTTTTTCCGATCTCGACGAACTGAGTCGAATGGGATATGACACCCGGCCCTCCGGGCCGGGATTAGGTTGACGTTTTTCAGAGTGATTGCATAACCTTTCTATATGAGAAAGGCAAAAATGTGCCAAAATCCAAAAAAGTGAATCGTAGTCAAATTTTTTTTTCGAGTTTGCATCAAATCTCGACGTTTCATGCACCTTGAACACATTTAGCATCAAAAATAAAAATTCTATTTTTAATTTTTCCTATAGTTTATATGAGAAATTTCTGTGTGGCCGTACTCTGAAACCCGTAATTCCGGAACCAGAATTCTGATCGATCCAAAATTCAACAGCAGCCGATGGGAAGGTTGCACCTTTCATTTGAGACTAAGTTTGGGCAAATCGGTTCAGCCATCACTGAGAAAAATGAGTGACATTATTTGACACATACGCACATACATACACACACACATACACACACACATACACACACACATACACACACATACATACATACACACACACATACAGACTTTTTCCGATCTCGACGAACTGAGTCGAATGGGATATGACACCCGGCCCTCCGGGCCGGGATTAGGTTGACGTTTTTCAGAGTGATTGCATAACCTTTCTATATGAGAAAGGCAAAAATGTGCCAAAATCCAAAAAAGTGAATCGTAGTCAAATTTTTTTTTCGAGTTTGCATCAAATCTCGACGTTTCATGCACCTTGAACACATTTAGCATCAAAAATAAAAATTCTATTTTTAATTTTTCCTATAGTTTATATGAGAAATTTCTGTGTTGCCGTACTCTGAAAC
>NC_080670.1:107216944-107221944 GCF_030247195.1 Topomyia yanbarensis | reverse complement strand
GAAAAAAAAATTTGACTACGATTCACTTTTTTGGATTTTGGCACATTTTTGCCTTTCTCATATAGAAAGGTTATGCAATCACTCTGAAAAACGTCAACCTAATCCCGGCCCGGAGGGCCGGGTGTCATATCCCATTCGACTCAGTTCGTCGAGATCGGAAAAAGTCTGTATGTGTGTGTGTATGTATGTATGTGTGTATGTGTGTGTATGTGTGTGTATGTGTGTGTGTATGTGTGTGTGTGTATGTATGTGCGTATGTGTCAAATAATGTCACTCATTTTTCTCAGTGATGGCTGGACCGATTTGCCCAAACTTAGTCTCAAATGAAAGGTGCAACCTTCCCATCGGCTGCTATTGAATTTTGGATCGATCGGAATTCTGGTTCCGGAATTACGGGTTTCAGAGTACGGCCACACAGAAATTTCTCATATAAACTATAGGAAAAATTAAAAATAGAATTTTTATTTTTGATGCTAAATGTGTTCAAGGTGCATGAAACGTCGAGATTTGATGCAAACTCGAAAAAAAAATTTGACTACGATTCACTTTTTTGGATTTTGGCACATTTTTGCCTTTCTCATATAGAAAGGTTATGCAATCACTCTGAAAAACGTCAACCTAATCCCGGCCAAATTTTTTTTTCGACTCGTTTAGGGTTTCTGGATTTTAACAGAGGCGTAGTTGATGGTTTACGGAGAGGGGTTACACCCCCCCCCCCTCTACTGTTCGCGCCCCTCCTTTAAAAATCTCCTTAAATCACCCCTCAGACCACCACCCCATCCAGCCCTCATACCCCTCCCTTTCAACCCCGTCATCTTTAAACCACCACTGTATCACAAAGCATACCAATTTAAGCTGGGGAGTCGTTCGTTCATGGGACTTTCGCCCTCTTCACATACCCAGCCCCGCATGACAAAATGAGTTAGCAAGCAGATAACATTGATCTAATGCTGATTAGGCTAATGGAGTATGATATTTTTTTGTTTCAAGTGTTTCACCGTCGACACGTAGCTCATCAAGTTCGTGGCTGGCATGCCATTGTGTATAAGTGCAAAGTGTACTAAGAATGTAATGGACATTTCCACAATTATGTTGAACATAAAAAGCCTCCGTGCCATAGTTTAGAGAAATGAGAAAGGCACAATTGCACCGCTAGGTGGATTAAAACAGGTTTTTTTCGAGTTTGCATCAAATCTCGACGTTTCATGCACCTTGAACACGTTTAGCATCAAAAATAAAAATTCTATTTTTAATTTTTCCTATAGTTTATATGAGAAATTTCTGTGTGGCCGTACTCTGAAACCCGTAATTCCGGAACCAGAATTCCGATCGATCCAAAATTCAATAGCAGCCGATGGGAAGGTTGCACCTTTCATTTGAGACTAAGTTTGGGCAAATCGGTCCAGCCATCACTGAGAAAAATGAGTGACATTATTTGACACATACGCACATACATACACACACATACACACACACATACACACACATACACACACACATACACACACATACATACATACACACACACATACAGACTTTTTCCGATCTCGACGAACTGAGTCGAATGGGATATGACACCCGGCCCTCCGGGCCGGGATTAAGTTGACGTTTTTCAGAGTGATTGCATAACCTTTCTATATGAGAAAGGCAAAAATGCGCCAAAATCCAAAAAAGTGAATCGTAGTCAAATTTTTTTTTCGAGTTTGCATCAAATCTCGACGTTTCATGCACCTTGAACACATTTAGCATCAAAAATAAAAATTCTATTTTTAATTTTTCCTATAGTTTATATGAGAAATTTCTGTGTGGCCGTACTCTGAAACCCGTAATTCCGGAACCAGAATTCCGATCGATCCAAAATTCAATAGCAGCCGATGGGAAGGTTGCACCTTTCATTTGAGACTAAGTTTGGGCAAATCGGTCCAGCCATCACTGAGAAAAATGAGTGACATTATTTGACACATACGCACATACATACACACACACACATACACACACACATACACACACATACATACATACACACACACATACAGACTTTTTCCGATCTCGACGAACTGAGTCGAATGGGATATGACACCCGGCCCTCCGGGCCGGGATTAGGTTGACGTTTTTCAGAGTGATTGCATAACCTTTCTATATGAGAAAGGCAATATATGAGAAAGGCAAAAATGTGCCAAAATCCAAAAAAGTGAATCGTAGTCAAATTTTTTTTTCGAGTTTGCATCAAATCTCGACGTTTCATGCACCTTGAACACATTTAGCATCAAAAATAAAAATTCTATTTTTAATTTTTCCTATAGTTTATATGAGAAATTTCTGTGTGGCCGTACTCTGAAACCCGTAATTCCGGAACCAGAATTCCGATCGATCCAAAATTCAATAGCAGCCGATGGGAAGGTTGCACCTTTCATTTGAGACTAAGTTTGGGCAAATCGGTCCAGCCATCACTGAGAAAAATGAGTAACATTATTTGACACATACGCACATACATACACACACACACACATACACACACATACACACACACATACATACATACACACATACATACATACACACACATACAGACTTTTTCCGATCTCGACGAACTGAGTCGAATGGGATATGACACCCGGCCCTCCGGGCCGGGATTAGATTGACGTTTTTCAGAGTGATTGCATAACCTTTCTATATGAGAAAGGCAAAAATGTGCCAAAATCCAAAAAAGTGAATCGTAGTCAAATTTTTTTTTCGAGTTTGCATCAAATCTCGACGTTTCATGCACCTTGAACACATTTAGCATCAAAAATAAAAATTCTATTTTTAATTTTTCCTATAGTTTATATGAGAAATTTCTGTGTGGCCGTACTCTGAAACCCGTAATTCCGGAACCAGAATTCCGATCGATCCAAAATTCAATACCAGCCGATGGGAAGGTTGCACCTTTCATTTGAGACTAAGTTTGGGCAAATCGGTCCAGCCATCACTGAGAAAAATGAGTGACATTATTTGACACATACGCACATACATACACACACACACACACACATACACACACACATACACACACATACATACATACACACACACATACAGACTTTTTCCGATCTCGACGAACTGAGTCGAATGGGATATGACACCCGGCCCTCCGGGCCGGGATTAGGTTGACGTTTTTCAGAGTGATTGCATAACCTTTCTATATGAGAAAGGCAAAAATGTGCCAAAATCCAAAAAAGTGAATCGTAGTCAAATTTTTTTTTCGAGTTTGCATCAAATCTCGACGTTTCATGCACCTTGAACACATTTAGCATCAAAAATAAAAATTCTATTTTTAATTTTTCCTATAGTTTATATGAGAAATTTCTGTGTGGCCGTACTCTGAAACCCGTAATTCCGGAACCAGAATTCCGATCGATCCAAAATTCAATAGCAGCCGATGGGAAGGTTGCACCTTTCATTTGAGACTAAGTTTGGGCAAATCGGTCCAGCCATCACTGAGAAAAATGAGTGACATTATTTGACACATACGCACATACATACACACACACACATACACACACACATACACACACATACATACATACACACACACATACAGACTTTTTCCGATCTCGACGAACTGAGTCGAATGGGATATGACACCCGGCCCTCCGGGCCGGGATTAGGTTGACGTTTTTCAGAGTGATTGCATAACCTTTCTATATGAGAAAGGCAATATATGAGAAAGGCAAAAATGTGCCAAAATCCAAAAAAGTGAATCGTAGTCAAATTTTTTTTTCGAGTTTGCATCAAATCTCGACGTTTCATGCACCTTGAACACATTTAGCATCAAAAATAAAAATTCTATTTTTAATTTTTCCTATAGTTTATATGAGAAATTTCTGTGTGGCCGTACTCTGAAACCCGTAATTCCGGAACCAGAATTCCGATCGATCCAAAATTCAATAGCAGCCGATGGGAAGGTTGCACCTTTCATTTGAGACTAAGTTTGGGCAAATCGGTCCAGCCATCACTGAGAAAAATGAGTAACATTATTTGACACATACGCACATACATACACACACACACACATACACACACACATACACACACACATACATACATACACACATACATACATACACACACATACAGACTTTTTCCGATCTCGACGAACTGAGTCGAATGGGATATGACACCCGGCCCTCCGGGCCGGGATTAGGTTGACGTTTTTCAGAGTGATTGCATAACCTTTCTATATGAGAAAGGCAAAAATGTGCCAAAATCCAAAAAAGTGAATCGTAGTCAAATTTTTTTTTCGAGTTTGCATCAAATCTCGACGTTTCATGCACCTTGAACACATTTAGCATCAAAAATAAAAATTCTATTTTTAATTTTTCCTATAGTTTATATGAGAAATTTCTGTGTGGCCGTACTCTGAAACCCGTAATTCCGGAACCAGAATTCCGATCGATCCAAAATTCAATACCAGCCGATGGGAAGGTTGCACCTTTCATTTGAGACTAAGTTTGGGCAAATCGGTCCAGCCATCACTGAGAAAAATGAGTGACATTATTTGACACATACGCACATACATACACACACACACACACACACACACACACATACACACATACATACATACACACACACATACAGACTTTTTCCGATCTCGACGAACTGAGTCGAATGGGATATGACACCCGGCCCTCCGGGCCGGGTTAGGTTGACGTTTTTCAGAGTGATTGCATAACCTTTCTATATGAGAAAGGCAAAAATGTGCCAAAATCCAAAAAAGTGAATCGTAGTCGAATTTTTTTTTCGAGTTTGCATCAAATCTCGACGTTTCATGCACCTTGAACACATTTAGCATCAAAAATAAAAATTCTATTTTTAATTTTTCCTATAGTTTATATGAGAAATTTCTGTGTGGCCGTACTCTGAAACCCGTAATTCCGGAACCAGAATTCCGATCGATCCAAAATTCAATAGCAGCCGATGGGAAGGTTGCACCTTTCATTTGAGACTAAGTTTGGGCA
>NC_080670.1:107206944-107214444 GCF_030247195.1 Topomyia yanbarensis | reverse complement strand
AATCCCGGCCCGGAGGGCCGGGTGTCATATCCCATTCGACTCAGTTCGTCGAGATCGGAAAAAGTCTGTATGTGTGTGTGTATGTATGTATGTGTGTGTGTATGTGTGTGTGTATGTGTGTGTATGTGTGTGTGTATGTATGTGCGTATGTGTCAAATAATGTCACTCATTTTTCTCAGAGATGGCTGGACCGATTTGCCCAAACTTAGTCTCAAATGAAAGGTGCAACCTTCCCATCGGCTGCTATTGAATTTTGGATCGATCGGAATTCTGGTTCCGGAATTACGGGTTTCAGAGTACGGCCACACAGAAATTTCTCATATAAACTATAGGAAAAATTAAAAATAGAATTTTTATTTTTGATGCTAAATGTGTTCAAGGTGCATGAAACGTCGAGATTTGATGCAAACTCGAAAAAAAAATTTGACTACGATTCACTTTTTTGGATTTTGGCACATTTTTGCCTTTCTCATATAGAAAGGTTATGCAATCACTCTGAAAAACGTCAACCTAATCCCGGCCAAATTTTTTTTTCGACTCGTTTAGGGTTTCTGGATTTTAACAGAGGCGTAGTTGATGGTTTACGGAGAGGGGTTACACCCCCCCCCCCTCTACTGTTCGCGCCCCTCCTTTAAAAATCTCCTTAAATCACCCCTCAGACCACCACCCCATCCAGCCCTCATACCCCTCCCTTTCAACCCCGTCATCTTTAAACCACCACTGTATCACAAAGCATAATAATTTAAGCTGGGGAGTCGTTCGTTCATGGGACTTTCGCCCTCTTCACATACCCAGCCCCGCATGACAAAATGAGTTAGCAAGCAGATAACATTGATCTAATGCTGATTAGGCTAATGGAGTATGATATTTTTTTGTTTCAAGTGTTTCACCGTCGACACGTAGCTCATCAAGTTCGTGGCTGGCATGCCATTGTGTATAAGTGCAAAGTGTACTAAGAATGTAATGGACATTTCCACAATTATGTTGAACATAAAAAGCCTCCGTGCCATAGTTTAGAGAAATGAGAAAGGCACAATTGCACCGCTAGGTGGATTAAAACAGGTTTTTCCTATAGTTTATATGAGAAATTTCTGTGTGGCCGTACTCTGAAACCCGTAATTCCGGAACCAGAATTCCGATCGATCCAAAATTCAATAGCAGCCGATGGGAAGGTTGCACCTTTCATTTGAGACTAAGTTTGGGCAAATCGGTCCAGCCATCACTGAGAAAAATGAGTGACATTATTTGACACATACGCACATACATACACACACACACATACACACACATACACACACACATACACACACACATACATACATACACACACACATACAGACTTTTTCCGATCTCGACGAACTGAGTCGAATGGGATATGACACCCGGCCCTCTGGGCCGGGATTAGGTTGACGTTTTTCAGAGTGCTTGCATAACCTTTCTATATGAGAAAGGCAAAAATGTGCCAAAATCCAAAAAAGTGAATCGTAGTCAAATTTTTTTTTCGAGTTTGCATCAAATCTCGACGTTTCATGCACCTTGAACACATTTAGCATCAAAAATAAAAATTCTATTTTTAATTTTTCCTATAGTTTATATGAGAAATTTCTGTGTGGCCGTACTCTGAAACCCGTAATTCCGGAACCAGAATTCCGATCGATCCAAAATTCAATAGCAGCCGATGGGAAGGTTGCACCTTTCATTTGAGACTAAGTTTGGGCAAATCGGTCCAGCCATCACTGAGAAAAATGAGTGACATTATTTGACACATACGCACATACATACACACACATACACACACATACACACACACATACACACACACATACACACACATACATACATACACACACACACATAAGGGGGCAGCAGGGACAGGAAGGACAGGAGTCTAGGGGCCTAACGAACCCCCCCCCCCCCCACAGCCCTACTGCGAGTTGGGGAGTTTTGCTAGGATATGGTGGGGCTAAGATTGGGCTCTTCTGAACCTCTAAAAAATGCCATAACTCCGAAAGCAGCTCCGACGAAGCGAGTCTGTGCCGCTTCTGCTAAGATCCTAAGATTCCAATAATCTAAGATCTGGGCAATAAAAGCACTCTAGCCCAACCGGAGTGCCAACCGGCACATCAGGATCGACGCCAGTAACATCTTGATTATGGTATACTGGCCATGGCGAACGGCAACGGACAGGACACGGATGACGAAAAGGATGGCGACTTAGGGCTGACAGGCGTGCTGTTCTACTCCCTGAGTAAGGAAGGATGACACCGACTTGAAATGGCGAGTGGGCTAACAGCATGGCTGCCTCCGTTCCAACAAAACCCTGGCAGGTCTCCGGGTACGTTCGAATCTCGCCATCATTTGGTTGGTGGTACTAGGTTCGGTTGAAGCATTCCCGATTTACGCCGATCCGGCTCTGAACACTACTCCCCATGAGAGATGGTGTCAACCCTTGCATGACCTCACTGCTGCTTTTCGGCAGCATAGATAATCATGGGATCACGAGAGGCGACTATGTGCAGCGAGTGGAGATAGCGGCCCGGAGTTGGGACCCAATAAAATAAAATGGAGAAACAACAAGCAACCGATATAAATGGAGCAGGCACGGCAAATCCGTTTGCCAGAGGTGGGTTGGTGAGGTCACCACCACCAATAGTAGCTGAAGTCACCCAGCAAGAGCAGGAGGAGGGGAAGCCGAAGCAACAGCAACAGCAGCAACAAAAACAGCCGGAGCAGAGCGGAAGGAGCTACACCCCACAAACGCCAAAGGTAGTGGTAGCGAGGCACTTGGTGGAGGAGCTCCACAAGTTCGTGGACATGAGAAACAATGTCCACAAAGACATTAAGGAGATGGTCATCAAAATCCGGAAGGCGCTACTGTCTGCCGTGAAAGAGTACGATACGGCAACGCAGAGGGCAGATTCAGCTGAGCGAGCATCCGCGTCGGCTAAGGCTACTATCCTCCTAGCCCCTCCGAAACAGGGTAAGGAGAGGCAGATTGGAGTGGAGAACACGCCAGTTCCCATAACTCCAAAGAGGACAAGATCCTCACCAGGAGAAGAAAGACCAGGCGGGTCAAAGAGGCAGACGCTCGAGGATGCTGTTGCTGCCGAAGAAAAGGACGCCACCTTACAGGGTGAAAGCTGGAGCACCGTTGTAGGTCGGAAGGAGAAACGCGGGAAACAGCAAAAAAAGAAGGAGGAGCGAAAAGGGGAGCAGAAGAGGAAATCAGAACCCTCGGCTCGTCAGAAGGCGCCTAAGGGAGAAGCCGTGCTCGTCAAAGCAAATGACGAGACTACGTACGCAGCACTGCTCAAAAGGTCAGAGAGGACCCGGAGCTGAAAGATTTGGGGGAAAACGTGTTAAGAGTCAGGCGTACCCAAAAAAATGAGATGCTCCTCGAGCTTAAGAAGAATACTACGACTAGTAGCTCTGCCTTGCAGGAGACTATAACTAAATCAATGGGCGGAAAGGCAGAAGTTAAAGCCTTAAGCCCGGAGATGGTAATCGTGTGCAAAGACCTCGACGAAATAACGACGGAAGACGAGCTGAGAGGTGCTATGAAGCAGCAGTGCAAACTGGGCGAGGTGCACATGACGATCCGGTTAAGGAAGGGATACGGAGGAACGCAGATAGCGATGATACGTTTACCGGTAACCGCTGCAGACAAGGCACTGGAGGTAGGTAAGGTTACAGTTGGATGGTCGAGATGCCTACTGAGAGCCGCCCCACGAGTAAACAAACAAGCAGAGAAATGCTTCAAATGTTTAGGCTTTGGACATTTAGCAGGGGCTTGCAAAGGCCCGGACAGATCCGGGATGTGCTGGAAATGCGGAGAGACGGGCCATCTTGCGAGAGACTGCACGCAGAGGCCGAAGTGCTTGCTTTGCACCCCAGCGGAAGGGAACGACCATCAGACGGGTGGCTTTAAATGCCCAGCGTACAAGAAGGCGACTGCAGGCCAACGGTGATGGAGATGACCCAGATAAACCTGAATCACTGTGATATCGCACAGCAACTGTTGTGGCAGTCTACGACAGAAACTATGTGCGATGTCGCTTTGATCGCAGAGCCTTATCAAGTCCCCCCTAATAACGGTAACTGGGTGGCGGATAGATCAGGAACCGCAGCGATACAAGTAATGGGAAGATTCCCTATCCAAGAAGTGGTAGAACGTTCCTATGAGGGTTTCGTGATAGCCAAAATCAACGGCATCTTCGTATGTAGCTGTTACGCTCCCCCAAGGTGGACAGTAGAGCAGTTCAGCCTAATGCTGGAGCAGTTAACCGAGCAGTTGATCGATCGGAAGCCGGTAGTCATTGGTGGTGACTTCAACGCCTGGGCTGTGGAATGGGGCAGTAGAGTAACCAACACAAGAGGGTGTATCCTGCAGGAAGCTCTAGCGAAGTTAGACGTACGATTGTGCAATGAAGGCTCTGTTAGTACATTTCGGAGAGACGGGAGGGAGTCCATCATAGACGTCACATTCTGTAGTCCCTCATTGACGGCGAACATGAATTGGAGAGTATGCGAAACGTATACGCATAGTGACCACCAGGAGATTCGCTACCGTATCGGCCAACGGAACCCCGCGGCAGTACAGAGAAGGGTGACCGGCGAACGAAAGTGGAAGACGAAAGCCTTCAACAAAGACCTCTTTGTTGAGGCACTTCGGCCGAACGGCGGGACCGAGAACGTGGATGCGGCTGACCTAACAAGAAGGATTGTGGCGGCTTGTGACGCCACAATGCCGCGAAAACTGGAACCACGCAACAAACGGCGTCCAGCTTACTGGTGGAACGAGACGCTTAGTACGTTACGCGCTGCTTGTCTCAGAGCCAGAAGGCGGGCCCAAAGAGCAAGGTCGGAACCAGATAGAGAAGAGCATAAGGCATCGTTTCGGGAAGCTAGGGCCGCTCTAAAACGGGAGATCAGACTTAGCAAGTCAGAGTGCCACAAGGAGCTATGCCGAGAAGTAGACGCCAATCCCTGGGGTGACGCATACCGAGTCGTGATGGCGAAAATGAAGGGTCCAACGACGCCAGTCGAAATGTGTCCGAGCAAGCTGAAGATAATCGTCGAGGGTCTTTTCCCGAAGCACGATCCAACTATATGGCCACCGTCACCGCACGGCGAGGAAGAAGGAACAAACATGGATCAGCAAGTGACTAACGACGAGCTAGTAGAAGCATCGAAGCGCCTAAAACCAAAGAAAGCCCCTGGTCCGGATGGAATACCAAACGTGGTACTGAAAGCTGCGATCCTGGCATATCCGGACATGTTCAGGATAGTGATGCAGAAGTGCCTAAATGAAGGCAACTTCCCCGAAATGTGGAAGGTCCAGAAGCTGGTGTTGCTGCCGAAGCCAGGGAAGCCACCTGGCGACCCGACCTCGTACAGACCCATATGCCTGCTGGATACACTCGGAAAACTCCTGGAAAGGATCATTCTTAACAGGTTGACGAAATTCACGGAAGGTGAGCGCGGACTGTCCAAGATGCAGTTTGGTTTCCGCAAAGGAGCATCGACAGTGGATGCAATTCGGATAGTGCTCGAGAGTGCCGAGAAGTCATCTAAACAGAAGCGAAGAGGAGATCGATACTGCGCTGTGGTCACGATAGATGTGAAGAACGCGTTCAACAGTGCCAGCTGGGAAGCCATCGCTCCAGCGCTGCATAGAATGAGGGTTCCCGACTATCTGTGCCAGATCCTGAAGAGCTACTTTCAGAGCAGAGTGCTACTGTACGAGACGAGCGAAGGACAGAAGTCATTGCGTGTCACAGCGGGCGTTCCTCAGGGCTCCATTCTCGGTCCAACCCTTTGGAACGGGATGTACGATGGGGTGTTAACGCTGCAGCTGCCTAGGAAAGTGAAAATCGTAGGTTTCGCGGACGACGTGTCACTAACGGTGATGGGTGAGACACTTGAAGAAGTGGAGGTGTCGGTGACGGAGACAATAGACGCGATCGAGAGCTGGATGAACGGGGTTAAGCTGCAAATAGCTCGCCACAAGACGGAGGTGTTGTTGGTCAGTAACTGCAGATCGGTCCAACGGATGCAGATCGACGTCGGAGGGCACGTGATTGCATCGAAACGTGCATTGAAGCAATTGGGAGTTATAATCGACGACCGGTTGAGCTTCAACAACCACGTTGATTACGCCTGTGGAAAGTCGGCGAAGGCAACGAACGCAATAGCGAGAATCATGCCAAACGTCGGCGGTCCGAGAAGCAGCACGAGACGTCTGCTATCTACTGTTTCGTCATCGATACTCCGATATGGGGTTCCTGCCTGGAGTGCTGCGCTGAAAACCAAGCGGAACCGTGAAAAGCTAAACAGGACATTCCGACTGATGGCCGTACGAGTCGCGAGTGCCTACAGAACAATATCGTCGGAGGCAGTATGCGTTATCGCCGGGATGATCCCCATCTGCATTACCCTGGCGGAGGACGTGGAATGCTATCAGCGGAGAAATGCACGTAACGCTAGGAGACAGGTTCGAGCGGACTCGTTGGCTAAATGGCAACAGGAGTGGGACAACGCGGAGAAAGGAAGGTGGACCCACCGACTCATCCCAAATGTATCGGCCTGGGTACATAGGAAGCATGGAGAGGTGAACTTCCATTTGACGCAGTTTTTGTCCGGGCACGGATGCTTCCGGAAGTACTTGCATCGGTTTGGACATGCTTCGTCACCCCTTTGCCCGGGTTGTGCGACCGTGCAGGAGACACCGGAACACGTGGTCTTCGAATGCCCTAGATTCGAAGAAGTTCGTAGGGGTATACCTGGTATGACAGCGGACAATATCGTCGAAGAGATGTGCCGTGACGAACATACCTGGGACGCTGTCAACAGAGTGGTCTCGAGCATACTCTCCGAGTTGCAGAGGAAGTGGCGTAGAGACCAACAAGAAACCGCAAATCGGGTTTCGAGAGAAATTCCGCCGCCGGGGAACTCTCCAACTGTGTAGACTAGGTCCACCGCCGGGGACCAGTTGAGTAGTGCGTGATGTAGCACCGAGTTGGGTCGTCGGGGCGCCTGGGAACCGGACGTCAAGCTTCACCGGAATCGCTGAACCGACCTCGACATCCTTCCGGGTAGCTCGTGAGTAGGCTATATCCACCGCCGGGGATTGGACCGAGTAGACCGCGTCGCAGAGCTAGCAGTGGGTCGTTGGGGCGCCGGTGAACCGGAAGTTACGCTCCAACCGGAATCGCCGGATAGACCTCAGCACCTACTGTATGGCCCGTTGAGTAGGCTAGATCCACCGCCGGGGACTAGATCGAGTAGATCGGGCGAAACGGAACGAGAGGAAGTCAAAGAGCTCATGAAATTGTGGTGCTAAAACAAAAGAAGAATCGGTACCGGGGGAGCCTCCTTCGCCGGGGAACTCTTCGTCGGCGTAAGCTAGATCCACCGCCGGGGACTAGACTGAGTAGACCGCGACGAAATACCACCAGTCGCAGGTCGTCGGGGCACCAGCGAACCGGACGCTCTGCTCCA
>NC_080670.1:107199444-107201944 GCF_030247195.1 Topomyia yanbarensis | reverse complement strand
AAACGTCAACCTAATCCCGGCCCGGAGGGCCGGGTGTCATATTCCATTCGACTCAGTTCGTCGAGATCGGAAAAAGTCTGTGTGTATGTATGTATGTGTGTGTATGTGTGTGTGTATGTATGTGCGTATGTGTCAAATAATGTCACTCATTTTTCTCAGTGATGGCTGAACCGATTTGCCCAAACTTAGTCTCAAATGAAAGGTGCAACCTTCCCATCGGCTGCTATTGAATTTTGGATCGATCGGAATTCTGGTTCCGGAATTACGGGTTTCAGAGTACGGCCACACAGAAATTTCTCATATAAACTATAGGAAAAATTAAAAATAGAATTTTTATTTTTGATGCTAAATGTGTTCAAGGTGCATGAAACGTCGAGATTTGATGCAAACTCGAAAAAAAAATTTGACTACGATTCACTTTTTTGGATTTTGGCACATTTTTGCCTTTCTCATATAGAAAGGTTATGCAATCACTCTGAAAAAAGTCAACCTAATCCCGGCCCGGAGGGCCGGGTTTCATATCCCATTCGACTCAGTTCGTCGAGATCGGAAAAAGTCTGTATGTGTGTGTATGTATGTATGTGTGTGTATGTGTGTGTATGTGTGTGTGTATGTGTGTGTGTATGTGTGTGTGTGTATGTATGTGCGTATGTGTCAAATAATGTCACTTATTTTTCTCAGTGATAGCTGGACCGATTTGCCCAAACTTAGTCTCAAATGAAAGGTGCAACCTTCCCATCGGCTGCTATTGAATTTTGGATCGATCGGAATTCTGGTTCCGGAATTACGGGTTTCAGAGTACGGCCACACAGAAATTTCTCATATAAACTATAGGAAAAATTAAAAATAGAATTTTTATTTTTGATGCTAAATGTGTTCAAGGTGCATGAAACGTCAAGATTTGATGCAAACTAGAAAAAAAAATTTGACTACGATTCACTTTTTTGGATTTTGGCACATTTTTGCCTTTCTCATATAGAAAGGTTATGCAATCACTCTGAAAAACGTCAACCTAATCCCGGCCCGGAGGGCCGGGTGTCATATCCCATTCGACTCAGTTCGTCGAGATCGGAAAAAGTCTGTATGTGTGTGTGTATGTATGTATGTGTGTGTATGTGTGTGTGTATGTGTGTGTATGTGTGTGTGTATGTGTGTGTGTGTATGTATGTGCGTATGTGTCAAATAATGTCACTCATTTTTCTCAGTGATGGCTGGACCGATTTGCCCAAACTTAGTCTCAAATGAAAGGTGCAACCTTCCCATCGGCTGCTATTGAATTTTGGATCGATCGGAATTCTGGTTCCGGAATTACGGGTTTCAGAGTACGGCCACACAGAAATTTCTCATATAAACTATAGGAAAAATTAAAAATAGAATTTTTATTTTTGATGCTAAATGTGTTCAAGGTGCATGAAACGTCGAGATTTGATGCAAACCCGAAAAAAAAATTTGACTACGATTCACTTTTTTGGATTTTGGCACATTTTTGCCTTTCTCATATAGAAAGGTTATGCAATCACTCTGAAAAACGTCAACCTAATCCCGGCCAAATTTTTTTTCGACTCGTTTAGGGTTTCTGGATTTTAACAGAGGCGTAGTTGATGGTTTACGGAGAGGGGTTACACCTCCCCCCCCTCTACTGTTCGCGCCCCTCCTTTAAAAATCTCCTTAAATCACCCCTCAGACCACCACCCCATCCAGCCCTCATACCCCTCCCTTTCAACCCCGTCATCTTTAAACCACCACTGTATCACAAAGCATACCAATTTAAGCTGGGGAGTCGTTCGTTCATGGGACTTTCGCCCTCTACACATACCCAGTCCCGCATGACAAAATGAGTTAGCAAGCAGATAACATTGATCTAATGCTGATTAGGCTAATGGAGTATGATATTTTTTTGTTTCAAGTGTTTCACCGTCGACACGTAGCTCATCAAGTTCGTGGCTGGCATGCCATTGTGTATAAGTGCAAAGTGTACTAAGAATGTAATGGACATTTCCACAATTATGTTGAACATAAAAAGCCTCCGTGCCATAGTTTAGAGAAATGAGAAAGGCACAATTGCACCGCTAGGTGGATTAAAACAGGTTTTTTTCGAGTTTGCATCAAATCTCGACGTTTCATGCACCTTGAACACGTTTAGCATCAAAAATAAAAATTCTATTTTTAATTTTTCCTATAGTTTATATGAGAAATTTCTGTGTGGCCGTACTCTGAAACCCGTAATTCCGGAACCAGAATTCCGATCGATCCAAAATTCAATAGCAGCCGATGGGAAGGTTGCACCTTTCATTTGAGACTAAGTTTGGGCAAATCGGTCCAGCCATCACTGAGAAAAATGAGTGACATTATTTGACACATACGCACATACATACACACACACATACACACACACATACACACACACATACACACACACATACACACACACATACATACATACACACACACATACAGACTTTTTCCGATCTCGACGAACTGAGTCGAATGGGATATGACA
>NC_080670.1:107184444-107189444 GCF_030247195.1 Topomyia yanbarensis | reverse complement strand
CTCCGGCGGTAATCGGAACCCTTTTCTGACCGGCATCGGTCTCGTATATCAGTACGCGGTTTTGGAAGTAACTTTCCAGGATCCGGTACAGACCCACCGGTAGGCTAAGCCGGTGTAACGAGAGCGCGATGGCATCCCAGCTTGCGCTGTTGAATGCATTCTTCACGTCAAGTGTCACTAACGCACAGTATCGAATACCTCGCCTTTTTCGTTGGATCGCTATCTCGGCAGTATTTATCACTGAGTTGAGAGCGTCCACTGTGGACTTACCCTTCCGAAAGCCAAACTGGTTGCTTGACAGACCGTCCGTACCTTCCGCGTACGGGGTGAGCCTGTTGAGGATGATCCTCTCAAGCAGTTTGCCAGTCGTGTCTATCAGACAGATTGGTCTGTACGCCGATGGGTCGCCTGGCGGCTTCCCGGGCTTCGGCAACAGCACCAGTTTCTGCCTTTTCCATCTATCGGGGAAACGGCACTCGTCAAGGCATCTCTGCATAGCTAGCCTGAACATGTTCGGGTTCGCTATGATCGCTGCCTTGAGAGCGTTGTTCGGGACTCCATCCGGCCCTGGAGCTTTGTTCATTGCTAGGGATTTAGCCACTGCGAGTAGTTCTTCGTTCGTCACTGGAGCCACCATTTCGACCGTGCCCGCACTGTCTCGTAGTGCAGGTGGCCAGGGGCTTGTGGCTCGAGACGGGAAGAGTACTTCGATAATCGTTGCCAACCGGTCCGGAGACCGTTCTGGGGGTGAGGAGCCCCCTTTGGTCTTGGCCATCACAATCCGGTAGGCGTCACCCCACGGATTCGCGTTGGCACTCTCACACAGGTTGTCGAAACACGCTCTCTTGCTGCTTTTAATAGCCTTGTTAAGGGCTAATTTCGCAGCTCGAAACACTTCACGGCGGTTCTCTCTTGCATCCTCGGTGCGAGCTCTTTGCATCCTACGTCTAGCTCTGAGACAGGCTGACCGTAGAGCTGCAATCTCGGCACTCCACCAGTATACCGGGCATCTACCGTTTCTTGGCAGTGTTTTTCTCGGCATAGTGGCGTCGCACGCGCGTGATAGAACAGCTACCAGCGCATCCCCGCTTAGACTGTCGGTGTTGGCCTCCAGTCCCAGGGCCGCGGTGAAAGCTTCGCTGTCGAAGTGATTGGACTTCCACCCGCGTACCTGACAGGGATCTCCCGCCCTCGGATGCTGCACACCATAGTTGATCTTAAAGCGGATTGCTAAATGATCACTATGGGTGTAGCCTTCGTCTACCCTCCATTCCATGCCTGGAGCCAGACTCGGGCTGGCAAAGGTCAAATCAATCCACGCCTCCACTCCGTTTCTACGGAATGTACTAGCGGAGCCATCATTAGCTAGCACAGTATCGAGTTTCGCAAACGCTTCCATTAGCGCTTGACCCCTGCTATTTGTACAGCGGCTGCCCCACTCCACTGCCCAAGCGTTGAAGTCTCCCGCTATTACTACCGGTTTCCGGCCCACGAGGTCCGACGAGAGCCTGTCGATCATCTGGTAGAACTGTTCTATTGGCCACCTTGGTGGGGCGTAGCAGCTGCAATAGAACACACCATTGATCTTGGCAATCGCCACACCCTCGGCGGAGGGGTGTATTACCTCTTGAACCGGGAACCTTCCCGTTGTACAGATTGCCACCATTCCAGACCCGTCCGACACCCAATTGCCGTTGCCGGCAGGGATGCTGTACGGGTCTGATAATAGGGCGACATCTGTCCTCGACTCCGAGACCGACTGCCACAGCAGCTGTTGGGCTGCTGCACAATGGTTAAGATTTAGCTGTGTGACTCTCACGGCTTCTTCTTATTTAACTCACCGAAGGGACACGAAGGTCCGCCCATAGCATGTTTATGGGCTTGCTTCTTAGAGGTGCAGATAAGGCACTTATATGCCTTAGTGCACCCCCGCTCTTTATGCCCCTCCTCGCCGCATCGACGACATAGCTTACTCCTGTCTAGGCCTTTGCACTCGTAAGCTTTATGGCCGGATTCTAGGCACCGATAGCACCTGTCCACTGAAGGCGGCTGGGGTATACTAATAGGGCATACCGACCAGCCGATCTTCAGCTTCCCTTTCTCGGTTACCTTTTTGGCATCCGCATTCAGTAGCCTGAGGTAGGCTACTTGGGTGCCAGAGGGTCCGTCCCTCAATCGCACAGAGGCCCGCTCGATTGTGACGCCGCATTGCTCCTTGACGGCTGCGGCGACGTCTTCTGCGGTCGCGAACTCGTCCAAGTGTTTGCACTGGAGAGTTGTTTCCGCACCTAGCGACCTGATTTGGGCGCCCTCACCAAGGACCTCTTGGGCCAAGGCCTTGTATATTGCACTTGATTGTGCGCCTCGCTTCAACACCAGGAGCATCTCTCCCGTGTTGGTGCGTCTTACGCTACGCACATCCTGCCCAAGGGCCGAGAGGCTTTCGGCCGCTTTCATCGATTTAAGGACATCGGCGTATTTGTCCTTGTCGGTTTTTAACCACAAGGCTTCGCCTCTGTCCTTGGCCTTCCTCGCAGGCCGCGGTACCTCCGGTTTCGGTGCCGGCTTTTTCTTGGTAACCAGCGTCCAGGGGTTTGAGCCCCCCTGCCCCGGTCGTGCCGGGTTGCTGGTACCATCGCTCTCAACAGCGAGGTCACTCTCGCCCTCGCTTACCTCACCCAGACGGCGTTTGACCTTGACGGTTGCACGCCGAGTGGTGTCGGTTTTGGCACCCTCTCCTGGCGACTTCCTAGGGCGCTTCGCATTCGATGCCGTCTTGCGATTGCCCTTTCCCTTTCCCTTCGAGGGGAACTCGGTCGCCGCTCCGATCGACGTGGCTGCTCCATAGAAGGTAAAGGCCACTGTCTGTGAACCTCTATTAACCTTCTCTCTATGTATGTATGTGTGTGTATGTGTGTGTATGTGTGTGTATGTGTGTGTGTGTATGTATGTGCGTATGTGTCAAATAATGTCACTCATTTTTCTCAGTGATGGCTGGACCGATTTGCCCAAACTTAGTCTCAAATGAAAGGTGCAACCTTCCCATCGGCTGCTATTGAATTTTGGATCGATCGGAATTCTGGTTCCGGAATTACGGGTTTCAGAGTACGGCCACACAGAAATTTCTCATATAAACTATAGGAAAAATTAAAAATAGAATTTTTATTTTTGATGCTAAATGTGTTCAAGGTGCATGAAACGTCGAGATTTGATGCAAACTCGAAAAAAAAATTTGACTACGATTCACTTTTTTGGATTTTGGCACATTTTTGCCTTTCTCATATAGAAAGGTTATGCAATCACTCTGAAAAACGTCAACCTAATCCCGGCCCGGAGGGCCGGGTGTCATATCCCATTCGACTCAGTTCGTCGAGATCGGAAAAAGTCTGTATGTGTGTGTGTATGTATGTATGTGTGTGTGTATGTGTGTGTATGTGTGTGTGTATGTGTGTGTGTATGTATGTGCGTATGTGTCAAATAATGTCACTCATTTTTCTCAGTGATGGCTGGACCGATTTGCCCAAACTTAGTCTCAAATGAAAGGTGCAACCTTCCCATCGGCTGCTATTGAATTTTGGATCGATCGGAATTCTGGTTCCGGAATTACGGGTTTCAGAGTACGGCCACACAGAAATTTCTCATATAAACTATAGGAAAAATTAAAAATAGAATTTTTATTTTTGATGCTAAATGTGTTCAAGGTGCATGAAACGTCGAGATTTGATGCAAACTCGAAAAAAAAATTTGACTACGATTCACTTTTTTGGATTTTGGCACATTTTTGCCTTTCTCATATAGAAAGGTTATGCAATCACTCTGAAAAACGTCAACCTAATCCCGGCCCGGAGGGCCGGGTGTCATATCCCATTCGACTCAGTTCGTCGAGATCGGAAAAAGTCTGTATGTGTGTGTGTATGTATGTATGTGTGTGTGTATGTGTGTGTATGTGTGTGTGTATGTATGTGCGTATGTGTAAAATAATGTCACTCATTTTTCTCAGTGATGGCTGAACCGATTTGCCCAAACTTAGTCTCAAATGAAAGGTGCAACCTTCCCATCGGCTGCTATTGAATTTTGGATCGATCGGAATTCTGGTTCCGGAATTACGGGTTTCAGAGTACGGCCACACAGAAATTTCTCATATAAACTATAGGAAAAATTAAAAATAGAATTTTTATTTTTGATGCTAAATTTGTTCAAGGTGCATGGAACGTCGAGATTTGATGCAAACTCGAAAAAAAAATTTGACTACGATTCACTTTTTTGGATTTTGGCACATTTTTGCCTTTCTCATATAGAAAGGTTATGCAATCACTCTGAAAAACGTCAACCTAATCCCGGCCAAATTTTTTTTTCGACTCGTTTAGGGTTTCTGGATTTTAACAGAGGCGTAGTTGATGGTTTACGGAGAGGGGTTACCTTCCCCCCCCCCTCTACTGTTCGCGCCCCTCCTTTAAAAATCTCCTTAAATCACCCCTCAGACCACCACCCCATCCAGCCCTCATACCCCTCCCTTTCAACCCCGTCATCTTTAAACCACCACTGTATCACAAAGCATACCAATTTAAGCTGGGGAGTCGTTCGTTCATGGGACTTTCGCCCTCTTCACATACCCAGCCCCGCATGACAAAATGAGTTAGCAAGCAGATAACATTGATCTAATGCTGATTAGGCTAATGGAGTATGATATTTTTTTGTTTCAAGTGTTTCACCGTCGACACGTAGCTCATCAAGTTCGTGGCTGGCATGCCATTGTGTATAAGTGCAAAGTGTACTAAGAATGTAATGGACATTTCCACAATTATGTTGAACATAAAAAGCCTCCGTGCCATAGTTTAGAGAAATGAGAAAGGCACAATTGCACCGCTAGGTGGATTAAAACAGGTTTTTTTCGAGTTTGCATCAAATCTCGACGTTTCATGCACCTTGAACACGTTTAGCATCAAAAATAAAAATTCTATTTTTAATTTTTCCTATAGTTTATATGAGAAATTTCTGTG
>NC_080670.1:107164444-107179444 GCF_030247195.1 Topomyia yanbarensis | reverse complement strand
GAGTGATTGCATAACCTTTCTATATGAGAAAGGCAAAAATGTGCCAAAATCCAAAAAAGTGAATCGTAGTCAAATTTTTTTTTCGAGTTTGCATCAAATCTCGACGTTTCATGCACCTTGAACACATTTAGCATCAAAAATAAAAATTCTATTTTTAATTTTTCCTATAGTTTATATGAGAAATTTCTGTGTGGCCGTACTCTGAAACCCGTAATTCCGGAACCAGAATTCCGATCGATCCAAAATTCAATAGCAGCCGATGGGAAGGTTGCACCTTTCATTTGAGACTAAGTTTGGGCAAATCGGTCCAGCCATCACTGAGAAAAATGAGTGACATTATTTGACACATACGCACATACATACACACACACATACACACACACATACACACACACATACACACACATACACACACACACATACATACACACACACATACAGACTTTTTCCGATCTCGACGAACTGAGTCGAATGGGATATGACACCCGGCCCTCCGGGCCGGGATTAGGTTGACGTTTTTCAGAGTGATTGCATAACCTTTCTATATGAGAAAGGCAAAAATGTGCCAAAATCCAAAAAAGTGAATAGTCGTCAAATTTTTTTTCGAGTTTGCATCAAAGCTCGACGTTTCATGCACCTTGAAGACATTTAGCATCAAAAATAAAAATTCTATTTTGCCTTTCTCATATAGAAAGGTTATGCAATCACTCTGAAAAACGTCAACCTAATCCCGGCCCGGAGGGCCGAGTGTCATATCCCATTCGACTCAGTTCGTCGAGATCGGAAAAAGTCTGTATGTGTGTGTGTATGTATGTGTGTGTGTATGTGTGTGTGTATGTGTGTGTGTGTATGTGTGTGTGTATGTGTGTGTGTGTATGTATGTGCGTATGTGTCAAATAATGTCACTCATTTTTCTCAGAGATGGCTGGACCGATTTGCCCAAACTTAGTCTCAAATGAAAGGTGCAACCTTCCCATCGGCTGCTATTGAATTTTGGATCGATCGGAATACTGGTTCCGGAATTACGGGTTTCAGAGTGCGGCCACACAGAAATTTCTCATATAAACTATAGGAAAAATTAAAAATAGAATTTTTATTTTTGATGTTAAATGTGTTCAAGGTGCATGAAACGTCGAGATTTTTTGGATTTTGGCACATTTTTGCCTTTCTCATATAGAAAGGTTATGCAATCACTCTGAAAAACGTCAATCTAATCCCGGCCCGGAGGGCCGAGTGTCATATCCCATTCGACTCAGTTCGTCGAGATCGGAAAAAGTCTGTATGTGTGTGTGTATGTATGTATGTGTGTGTGTATGTGTGTGTGTATGTGTGTGTGTATGTGTGTGTGTATGTATGTGCGTATGTGTCAAATAATGTCACTCATTTTTCTCAGAGATGGCTGGACCGATTTGCCCAAACTTAGTCTCAAATGAAAGGTGCAACCTTCCCATCGGCTGCTATTGAATTTTGGATCGATCGGAATACTGGTTCCGGAATTACGGGTTTCAGAGTGCGGCCACACAGAAATTTCTCATATAAACTATAGGAAAAATTAAAAATAGAATTTTTATTTTTGATGTTAAATGTGTTCAAGGTGCATGAAACGTCGAGATTTGATGCAAACTCGAAAAAAAATTTGACGACGATTCACTTTTTTGGATTTTGGCACATTTTTGCCTTTCTCATATAGAAAGGTTATGCAATCACTCTGAAAAACGTCAACCTAATCCCGGCCCGGAGGGCCGAGTGTCATATCCCATTCGACTCAGTTCGTCGAGATCGGAAAAAGTCTGTATGTGTGTGTGTATGTATGTATGTGTGTGTATGTATGTATGTGTGTGTATGTGTGTGTATGTGTGTGTATGTGTGTGTATGTGTGTGTGTATGTATGTGCGTATGTGTCAAATAATGTCACTCATTTTTCTCAGAGATGGCTGGACCGATTTGCCCAAACTTAGTCTCAAATGAAAGGTGCAACCTTCCCATCAGCTGCTATTGAATTTTGGATCGATCGGAATACTGGTTCCGGAATTACGGGTTTCAGAGTGCGGCCACACAGAAATTTCTCATATAAACTATAGGAAAAATTAAAAATAGAATTTTTATTTTTGATGTTAAATGTGTTCAAGGTGCATGAAACGTCGAGATTTGATGCAAACTCGAAAAAAAATTTGACGACGATTCACTTTTTTGGATTTTGGCACATTTTTGCCTTTCTCATATAGAAAGGTTATGCAATCACTCTGAAAAACGTCAACCTAATCCCGGCCAAAATTTTTTTTCGACTCTCATAAGGTTTCTGGATTTTAACAGGGGCGTAGTTGATTGTTTACGGAGAGGGGTTACACCCCCCCCCCCCTCTACTGTTCACTTCCCTCCTTTAAAAATCTCCTTAAATCACCCCTCAGACCACCACCCCATCCAGCCCTCATACCCCTCCCTTTCAACCCCATCATTTTTAAACCACCACTATATCACAAAGCATACCATTTTAAGCTCGGGAGTCGTTCGTTCATGGGACTTTCGCCCTCCTCACATACCCACCCCCGCATGACAAAATGAGTTAGCAAGCAGATAACATTGATCTAATGCTGATTAGGCTAATGGAGTATTATATTTTTTGCCTTTCTCATATAGAAAGGTTATGCAATCACTCTGAAAAACGTCAACCTAATCCCGGCCCGGAGGGCCGAGTGTCATATCCCATTCGACTCAGTTCGTCGAGATCGGAAAAAGTCTGTATGTGTGTGTGTATGTATGTATGTGTGTGTATGTGTGTGTATGTGTGTGTATGTGTGTGTGTATGTGTGTGTGTGTATGTATGTGCGTATGTGTCAAATAATGTCACTCATTTTTCTCAGAGATGGCTGGACCGATTTGCCCAAACTTAGTCTCAAATGAAAGGTGCAACCTTCCCATCGGCTGCTATTGAATTTTGGATCGATCGGAATACTGGTTCCGGAATTACGGGTTTCAGAGTGCGGCCACACAGAAATTTCTCATATAAACTATAGGAAAAATTAAAAATAGAATTTTTATTTTTGATGTTAAATGTGTTCAAGGTGCATGAAACGTCGAGATTTGATGCAAACTCGAAAAGAAATTTGACGACGATTCACTTTTTTGGATTTTGGCACATTTTTGCCTTTCTCATATAGGAAGGTTATCCAATCACTCTGAAAAACGTCAACTTAATCCCGGCCCGGAGGGCCGAGTGTCATATCCCATTCGACTCAGTTCGTCGAGATCGGAAAAAGTCTGTATGTGTATGTGTATGTATGTATGTGTGTGTATGTGTGTGTATGTGTGTGTGTGCGTATGTGTGTGTGTGTATGTATGTGCGTATGTGTCAAATAATGTCACTCATTTTTCTCAGAGATGGCTGGACCGATTTGCCCAAACTTAGTCTCAAATGAAAGGTGCAACCTTCCCATCGGCTGCTATTGAATTTTGGATCGATCGGAATACTGGTTCCGGAATTACGGGTTTCAGAGTGCGGCCACACAGAAATTTCTCATATAAACTATAGGAAAAATTAAAAATAGAATTTTTATTTTTGATGTTAAATGTGTTCAAGGTGCATGAAACGTCGAGATTTGATGCAAACTCGAAAAAAAATTTGACGGCGATTCACTTTTTTGGATTTTGGCACATTTTTGCCTTTCTCATATAGAAAGGTTATGCAATCACTCTGAAAAACGTCAACCTAATCCCGGCCAAAATTTTTTTTCGACTCTCATAAGGTTTCTGGATTTTAACAGGGGCGTAGTTGATTGTTTACGGAGAGGGGTTACACCCCCCCCCCCCTCTACTGTTCACTTCCCTCCTTTAAAAATCTCCTTAAATCACCCCTCAGACCACCAGCCCTCATACCCCTCCCTTTCAACCCCATCATCTTTAAACCACCACTATATCACAAAGCATACCAATTTAAGCTCGGGAGTCGTTCGTTCATGGGACTTTCGCCCTCCTCACATACCCACCCCCGCATGACAAAATGAGTTAGCAAGCAGATAACATTGATCTAATGCTGATTAGGCTAATGGAGTATTATATTTTTTTATTTCAAGTGTTTCACCGTCAACTCAAGTTCGTGGCTGGCATGCCATTTTGTATAAGTGCAAAGTGTACTAAGAATGTAATGGACATTTCCACAATTATGTTGAACATAAAAAGCCTCCGTGCCATAGTTTAGAGAAATGAGAAAGGCACAATTGCACCGCTAGGTGGATTAAAACAGGTTTTTAATTTTTCCTATAGATTAGATGAGAAATTTCTGTGTGGCCGCACTCTTAAACCCGTAATTCCGGAACCAGAATTCCGATCAATCCAAAATTCAATAGCAGCCGATGGGAAGGTTGCATCTTTCATTTGAGACTAAGTTTGGGCAAATCGGTCCAGCCATCTCTGAGAAAAATGAGTGACATTATTTGACACATACGCACATACATACACACACACATACACACATACAGACTTTTTCCGATCTCGACGAACTGAGTCGAATGGGATATGACACTCGACCCTCCGGGCCGGGATTAGGTTGACGTTTTTCAGAGTGATTGCATAACCTTTCTATATGAGAAAGGCAAAAATGTGCCAAAATCCAAAAAAGTGAATAGTCGTCAAATTTTTTTTCGAGTTTGCATCAAAGCTCGACGTTTCATGCACCTTGAACACATTTAGCATCAAAAATAAAAATTCTATTTTTAATTTTTCCTATAGATTAGATGAGAAATTTCTGTGTGGCCGCACTCTTAAACCCGTAATTCCGGAACCAGAATTCCGATCGATCCAAAATTCAAAAGCAGCCGATGGGAAGGTTGCACCTTTCATTTGAGACTAAGTTTGGGCAAATCGGTCCAGCCATCTCTGAGAAAAATGAGTGACATTATTTAACACATACGCACATACATACACACACACATACACACACACATACACACACACATACACACACACATACACACACATACATGCACACATACACACACACATACAGACTTTATCCGATCTCGACGAACTGAGTCGAATGGGACATGACACTCGGCCCTCCGGGCCGGGATTAGGTTGACGTTTTTCAGAATGATTGCATAACCTTTCTATATGAGAAAGGCAAAAATGTGCCAAAATTCAAAAAAGTGAATAGTCAAATTTTTTTTCGAGTTTGCATCAAAGCTCGACGTTTCATGCACCTTGAAGACATTTAGCATCAAAAATAAAAATTCTATTTTAAATTTTTCCTATAGATTAGATGAGAAATTTCTGTGTGGCCGCACTCTGAAACCCGTAATTCCGAAACCAGAATTCCGATCGATCCAAAATTCAATAGCAGCCGATGGGAAGGTTGCACCTTTCATTTGAGACTAAGTTTGGGCAAATCGGTCCAGCCATCTCTGAGAAAAATGAGTGACATTATTTGACACATACGCACATACATACACACACACATACACACATACAGACTTTTTCCGATCTCGACGAACTGAGTCGAATGGGATATGACACTCGATCCTCCGGGCCGGGATTAGGTTGACGTTTTTCAGAGTGATTGCATAACCTTTCTATATGAGAAAGGCAAAAATGTGCCAAAATCCAAAAAAGTGAATAGTCGTCAAATTTTTTTTCGAGTTTGCATCAAAGCTCGACGTTTCATGCACCTTGAACACATTTAGCATCAAAAATAAAAATTCTATTTTTAATTTTTCCTATAGATTAGATGAGAAATTTCTGTGTGGCCGCACTCTTAAACCCGTAATTCCGGAACCAGAATTCCGATCGATCCAAAATTCAAAAGCAGCCGATGGGAAGGTTGCACCTTTCATTTGAGACTAAGTTTGGGCAAATCGGTCCAGCCATCTCTGAGAAAAATGAGTGACATTATTTAACACATACGCACATACATACACACACACATACACACACACATACACACACACATACACACACACACATACACACACATACATGCACACATACACACACACATACAGACTTTATCCGATCTCGACGAACTGAGTCGAATGGGACATGACACTCGGCCCTCCGGGCCGGGATTAGGTTGACGTTTTTCAGAATGATTGCATAACCTTTCTATATGAGAAAGGCAAAAATGTGCCAAAATTCAAAAAAGTGAATAGTCAAATTTTTTTTCGAGTTTGCATCAAAGCTCGACGTTTCATGCACCTTGAAGACATTTAGCATCAAAAATAAAAATTCTATTTTAAATTTTTCCTATAGATTAGATGAGAAATTTCTGTGTGGCCGCACTCTGAAACCCGTAATTCCGAAACCAGAATTCCGATCGATCCAAAATTCAATAGCAGCCGATGGGAAGGTTGCACCTTTCATTTGAGACTAAGTTTGGGCAAATCGGTCCAGCCATCTCTGAGAAAAATGAGTGACATTATTTGACACATACGCACATACATACACACACACATACACACACATACACACATACAGACTTTTTCCGATCTCGACGAACTGAGTCGAATGGGATATGACACTCGACCCTCCGGGCCGGGATTAGGTTGACGTTTTTCAGAGTGATTGCATAACCTTTCTATATGAGAAAGGCAAAAATGTGCCAAAATCCAAAAAAGTGAATAGTCGTCAAATTTTTTTTCGAGTTTGCATCAAAGCTCGACGTTTCATGCACCTTGAAGACATTTAGCATCAAAAATAAAAATTCTATTTTTAATTTTTCCTATAGATTAGATGAGAAATTTCTGTGTGGCCGCACTCTTAAACCCGTAATTCCGGAACCAGAATTCCGATCAATCCAAAATTCAATAGCAGCCGATGGGAAGGTTGCATCTTTCATTTGAGACTAAGTTTGGGCAAATCGGTCCAGCCATCTCTGAGAAAAATGAGTGACATTATTTGACACATACGCACATACATACACACACACATACACACATACAGACTTTTTCCGATCTCGACGAACTGAGTCGAATGGGATATGACACTCGACCCTCCGGGCCGGGATTAGGTTGACGTTTTTCAGAGTGATTGCATAACCTTTCTATATGAGAAAGGCAAAAATGTGCCAAAATCCAAAAAAGTGAATAGTCGTCAAATTTTTTTTCGAGTTTGCATCAAAGCTCGACGTTTCATGCACCTTGAACACATTTAGCATCAAAAATAAAAATTCTTTTTTTAATTTTTCCTATAGATTAGATGAGAAATTTCTGTGTGGCCGCACTCTTAAACCCGTAATTCCGGAACCAGAATTCCGATCGATCCAAAATTCAAAAGCAGCCGATGGGAAGGTTGCACCTTTCATTTGAGACTAAGTTTGGGCAAATCGGTCCAGCCATCTCTGAGAAAAATGAGTGACATTATTTAACACATACGCACATACATACACACACACATACACACACATACACACACACATACACACACATACACACACATACATGCACACATACACACACACATACAGACTTTTTCCGATCTCGACGAACTGAGTCGAATGGGATATGACACTCGACCCTCCGGGCCGGGATTAGGTTGACGTTTTTCAGAGTGATTGCATAACCTTTCTATATGAGAAAGGCAAAAATGTGCCAAAATCCAAAAAAGTGAATAGTCGTCAAATTTTTTTTCGAGTTTGCATCAAAGCTCGACGTTTCATGCACCTTGAACACATTTAGCATCAAAAATAAAAATTCTATTTTTAATTTTTCCTATAGATTAGATGAGAAATTTCTGTGTGGCCGCACTCTTAAACCCGTAATTCCGGAACCAGAATTCCGATCAATCCAAAATTCAATAGCAGCCGATGGGAAGGTTGCATCTTTCATTTGAGACTAAGTTTGGGCAAATCGGTCCAGCCATCTCTGAGAAAAATGAGTGACATTATTTGACACATACGCACATACATACACACACACATACACACATACAGACTTTTTCCGATCTCGACGAACTGAGTCGAATGGGATATGACACTCGACCCTCCGGGCCGGGATTAGGTTGACGTTTTTCAGAGTGATTGCATAACCTTTCTATATGAGAAAGGCAAAAATGTGCCAAAATTCAAAAAAGTGAATAGTCAAATTTTTTTTCGAGTTTGCATCAAAGCTCGACGTTTCATGCACCTTGAAGACATTTAGCATCAAAAATAAAAATTCTATTTTAAATTTTTCCTATAGATTAGATGAGAAATTTCTGTGTGGCCGCACTCTGAAACCCGTAATTCCGAAACCAGAATTCCGATCGATCCAAAATTCAATAGCAGCCGATGGGAAGGTTGCACCTTTCATTTGAGACTAAGTTTGGGCAAATCGGTCCAGCCATCTATGAGGAAAATGAGTGACATTATTTGACACATACGCACATACATACACACACACACACACACACACACACATACAGACTTTTTCCGATCTCGACGAACTGAGTCGAATGGGATATGACACTCGGCCCTCCGGGCCGGGATTAGGTTGACGTTTTTCAGAGTGATTGCATAACCTTTCTATATGAGAAAGGCAAAAATGTGCCAAAATCCAAAAAAGTGAATTGTCGTCAATTTTTTTTTCGAGTTTGTATCAAAGCTCGACGTTTCATGCACCTTGAAGACATTTAGCATCAAAAATAAAAATTCTATTTTTAATTTTTCCTATAGATTAGATGAGAAATTTTTGTGTGGCCGTACTCTGAAACCCGTAATTCCGGAACCAGAATTCCGATCGATCCAAAATTCAATAGCAGCCGATGGGAAGGTTGCACCTTTCATTTGAGACTAAGTTTGGGCAAATCGGTCCAGCCATCTCTGAGAAAAATGAGTGACATTATTTGACACATACGCACATACATACACACACACACATACACACACACATACACACACATACATACATACACACACACATACAGACTTTTTCCGATCTCGACGAACTGAGTCGAATGGGAAATGACACTCGGCCCTCCGGGCCGGGATTAGGTTGCGGTTTTTCAGAGTGATTGCATAACCTTTCTATATGAGAAAGGCAAAAATGTGCAAAATCCAAAAAAGTGAATAGTCGTCAAATTTTTTTCGTGTTTGCATCAAATCTCGACGTTTTATGCACCTTGAAGACATTTAGCATCAAAAATAAAAATTCTATTTTTAATTTTTCCAATAGTTTTTATGAGAAATTTCTGTGTGGCCGCACTCTGAAACCCGTAATTCCGGAACCAGAATTCCGATCGATCCAAAATTCAATAGCAGCCGATGGGAAGGTTGCACCTTTCATTTGAGACTAAGTTTGGGCAAATCGGTCCAGCCATCTCTGAGAAAAATGAGTGACATTATTTGACACATACGCACATACATACACACACACATACACACACACATACACACACACATACACACATATACACACACATACATACACACATACACATACAATCACAGGTAACCGAGAAAGGGAAGCTGAAGATCGGCTGGTCGGTATGCCCTATTAGTATACCCCAGCCGCCTTCAGTGGACAGGTGCTATCGGTGCCTAGAATCCGGCCATAAAGCTTACGAATGCAAAGGCTTAGACAGGAGCAAGCTATGTCGTCGATGCGGCGAGGAGGGGCATAAAGAGCGGGGGTGCACTAAGGCATATAAGTGCCTTATCTGCACCTCTAAGAAGCAAGCCCATAAACATGCTATGGGCGGACCTTCGTGTCCCTTCGGCGAGTTAAATAAGAAGAAGCCGTGAGAGTCACACAGCTAAATCTTAACCATTGTGCAGCAGCCCAACAGCTGCTGTGGCAGTCGGTCTCGGAGTCGAGGACAGATGTCGCCCTCTTATCAGACCCGTACAGCATCCCTGCCGGCAACGGCAATTGGGTGTCGGACGGGTCTGGAATGGTGGCAATCTGTACAACGGGAAGGTTCCCGGTTCAAGAGGTAATACACCCCTCCGCCGAGGGTGTGGCGATTGCCAAGATCAATGGTGTGTTCTATTGCAGCTGCTACGCCCCACCAAGGTGGCCAATAGAACAGTTCTACCAGATGATCGACAGGCTCTCGTCGGACCTCGTGGGCCGGAAACCGGTAGTAATAGCGGGAGACTTCAACGCTTGGGCAGTGGAGTGGGGCAGCCGCTGTACAAATAGCAGGGGTCAAGCGCTAATGGAAGCGTTTGCGAAACTCGATACTGTGCTAGCTAATGATGGCTCCGCTAGTACATTCCGTAGAAACGGAGTGGAGGCGTGGATTGATTTGACCTTTGCCAGCCCGAGTCTGGCTCCAGGCATGGAATGGAGGGTAGACGAAGGCTACACCCATAGTGATCATTTAGCAATCCGCTTTAAGATCAACTATGGTGTGCAGCATCCGAGGGCGGGAGATCCCTGTCAGGTACGCGGGTGGAAGTCCAATCACTTCGACAGCGAAGCTTTCACCGCGGCCCTGGGACTGGAGGCCAACACCGACAGTCTAAGCGGGGATGCGCTGGTAGCTGTTCTATCACGCGCGTGCGACGCCACTATGCCGAGAAAAACACTGCCAAGAAACGGTAGATGCCCGGTATACTGGTGGAGTGCCGAGATTGCAGCTCTACGGTCAGCCTGCCTCAGAGCTAGACGTAGGATGCAAAGAGCTCGCACCGAGGATGCAAGAGAGAACCGCCGTGAAGTGTTTCGAGCTGCGAAATTAGCCCTTAACAAGGCTATTAAAAGCAGCAAGAGAGCGTGTTTCGACAACCTGTGTGAGAGTGCCAACGCGAATCCGTGGGGTGACGCCTACCGGATTGTGATGGCCAAGACCAAAGGGGGCTCCTCACCCCCAGAACGGTCTCCGGACCGGTTGGCAACGATTATCGAAGTACTCTTCCCGTCTCGAGCCACAAGCCCCTGGCCACCTGCACTACGAGACAGTGCGGGCACGGTCGAAATGGTGGCTCCAGTGACGAATGAAGAACTACTCGCAGTGGCTAAATCCCTAGCAATGAACAAAGCTCCAGGGCCGGATGGAGTCCCAAACAACGCTCTCAAGGCAGCGATCATAGCGAACCCGAACATGTTCAGGCTAGCTATGCAGAGATGCCTTGACGAGTGCCGTTTCCCCGATAGATGGAAAAGGCAGAAACTGGTGCTGTTGCCGAAGCCCGGGAAGCCGCCAGGCGACCCATCGGCGTACAGACCAATCTGTCTGATAGACACGACTGGCAAACTGCTTGAGAGGATCATCCTCAACAGGCTCACCCCGTACGCGGAAGGTACGGACGGTCTGTCAAGCAACCAGTTTGGCTTTCGGAAGGGTAAGTCCACAGTGGACGCTCTCAACTCAGTGATAAATACTGCCGAGATTGCGATCCAACGAAAAAGGCGAGGTATTCGATACTGTGCGTTAGTGACACTTGATGTGAAGAACGCATTCAACAGCGCAAGCTGGGATGCCATCGCGCTCTCGTTACACCGGCTTAGCCTACCGGTGGGTCTGTACCGGATCCTGGAAAGTTACTTCCAAAACCGCGTACTGATATACGAGACCGATGCCGGTCAGAAAAGGGTTCCGATTACCGCCGGAGTCCCGCAGGGCTCGATCTTAGGCCCGGTGCTATGGAACCTCATGTATGACGGGGTTCTGAGACTGAAGTTCCCTCCTGGGGTCAAGATCGTCGGCTTTGCCGACGACGTAACCTTGGAGGTCTACGGGGAGTCAATTCCTGAGGTAGAACTAACCGCAGAACACGCGATTAGCACGGTGGAGGAATGGATGAGCGCGAGAGGCCTGGAGCTCGCTCATCATAAGACGGAGGTAGTTATCGTCAACAACCGCAAGTCGGCACAACATGCAGTTATCCATGTGGGAGAAGTCGCGATCACTTCACAGCGAAGTCTGAAGTCTCTCGGAGTCATTATAGACGACAAGCTGACCTTCGGCAGCCATGTCGACTATACGTGCAAGAGAGCGTCGACTGCTGTTGCGGCACTATCGAGAATGATGTCCAACAGCTCAAAGGTGTGCGCCAGTAGACGTAGGTTACTGGCAGGCGTTGCCGTATCTATCCTCAGGTACGGCGGCCCGTCATGGTCAAGAGCACTGAGGGTAACCAGTTACCTACAGAAACTGGAGAGCACCTACCGCGTGATGTGCCTCAGAGTGATATCTGCCTACCGCACGGTATCACACGATGCATCCTGCGTGATAGCGAGCATGATGCCAGTCGGGCTGGTCATTCGGGAAGATGAGGAGTGCTTTGAGCTACGTGGAAATAGGGGAGCCCGCGAGCGCACCAGGGTGACCTCGGTCGCCAGATGGCAGCGTGAGTGGGACAACTCCTCGAAAGGTAGGTGGACCCACCGGCTGATACCTAGCATATCGAGCTGGGTGGGAAGACCCCATGGGGAAGTTCACTTCCACCTGACACAATTCCTGTCAGGCCATGGCTGCTTCCGTCAGTACCTCCACAGGTTCGGGCACGCGGAGGTCCCAGTCTGCCCGGACTGCCCAGGTGTAGATGAAACTGCCGAACACATACTGTTCGTATGTCATCGGTTCGACGTCGAAAGAAGAGCAATGCTTGACGTCTGTGGCTGGGACACAACCCCGGATACCCTTATCCAGCGGATGTGTCAAACGGTGGAGAAGTGGGACGCAGTCTCGGCTGCTACCATCCAGATTGCCAGTAGGCTACAGGTAATCTGGCGAACCGAGCAACAGACGGCGGGCACGGCTAACTAGTGATTGGTTAGTTGGAGCGAAAAAGGCCAAGCGCAAAATAAGAGAGTGAATGGTCTGTTCATGCCGAGGTAGGTTGGCGCAGCGAATGGCAACCGCGTAAGGGGTAAACCCAGCCACCCCGAAGCAAGACAGAAGAGTGAGTGTATAGGCGTATAAGTGGACTGCCTCATGCCAAGACGGGAGGGTCGTAGCGTAGTATGTTGGAACTAAGCTATCGATACCTCATGGCATGGCAGAGGAGTGAAAGGGTGAGCATCCAAGTCAGTCTCACACTGCATGTTAAGGGTGAGCATAAAAGTCAGCCTCACAGGTTGGTAGAGGCTAGCACAAAAGTCAGCCTAGCAAGGAATGAAAAAGGTGAGCACAAAAGTCAGCCTCGCATGGTATGTCAGAAGTGGGGCCTAAGGAAAATGTCCCACATGGGATGCCAGAGGGAGTGACAAAGGTACAATAGAGTGGCACGATTGAGAGTGAATCAGGTGATAGGGTGAGCACCCAAGTCAGCCTCACATGTATGGGTAGGGCGAGCACAAAAGTAAGCCTAGCAAGGAATGAGTAAGGTGAGCACACAAGTCAGCCTCGCATGGAACGTAAAAGGTGAGCACAAAAGTCAGCCTCATGTGGGAGTGTTTGAGAGTGAATCAAAGTGTGATTGAGAGAGCACCCAAGTAAGCCTCATACAGGATGTATGATCGCGTGAGTGAGAGTGAATGAGTACATTTAGTACAGCCATCCCCCCAGAAGTAATACCGAGAGGTAGTTCCTGGGAGGAATGATGGCGGAGCCCAATGGAGTTTAGTCGGTATTAATGGCTGGTCACCATTCGAGTCCGACACGCCCCCAGTGCACCCCGTGTGGTAGATTGGACCCTACCGTTAGCACGTGTACTGGGCTAGGACATAAAGGTCTTCTCCATTGTAAAAAAAAAAAAAAAAAAAAACACATACACATACACACATACACACATACAGACTTTTTCCGATCTCGACGAACTGAGTCGAATGGGATATGACACTCGGCCCTCCGGGCCGGGATTAGGTTGACGTTTTTCAGAGTGATTGCATAACCTTTCTATATGAGAAAGTCAAAAATGTGCCAAAATCCAAAAAAGTGATAGTCGTCAAATTTTTTTTCGAGTTTGCATCAAAGCTCGACGTTTCATGCACCTTGAAGATATTTAGGATCAAAAATAAAAATTCTATTTTTAATTTTTCCTATAGATTAGATGAGAAATTTCTGTGTGGCCGCACTCTTAAACCCGTAATTCCGGAACCAGAATTCCGATCGATCCAAAATTCAATAGCAGCCGATGGGAAGGTTGCACCTTTCATTTGAGACTAAGTTTGGGCAAATCGGTCCAGTCATATCTTAGAAAAATGAGTGACATTATTTGACACATACGCACATACATACACACACACACATACACACACACATACACACACACATACACACACACATACATACATACACACACACATACAGACTTTTTCCGATCTCGACGAACTGAGTCGAATGGGATATGACACCCGGCCCTCCGGGCCGGGATTAGGTTGACGTTTTTCAGAGTGATTGCATAACCTTTCTATATGAGAAAGGCAAAAATGTGCCAAAATCCAAAAAAGTGAATTGTCGTCAAATTTTTTTTCGAGTTTGTATCAAAGCTCGACGTTTCATGCACCTTGAAGACATTTAGCATCAAAAATAAAAATTCTATTTTTAATTTTTCCTATAGATTAGATGAGAAATTTTTGTGTGGCCGCACTCTGAAACCCGTAATTCCGGAACCAGAATTCCGATCGATCCAAAATTCAATAGCAGCCGATGGGAAGGTTGCACCTTTCATTTGAGACTAAGTTTGGGCAAATCGGTTCAGCCATCTCTGAGAAAAATGAGTGACATTATTTGACACATACGCACATACATACACACACACACATACACACACATACACACATACATTCACACACATACACACACACATACATAAACACATACACACACACATACAGACTTTTTCCGATCTCGACGAACTGGGTCGAATGGGATATGACCCTCGGCCCTCCGTGCCGGGATTAGGTTGACGTTTTTCAGAGTGATTGCATAACCTTTCTATATGAGAAAGGCAAAAATGTGCCAAAATCCAAAAAAGTGAATAGTCGTCAAATTTTTTTTCGAGTTTGCATCAAAGCTCGACGTTTCATGCACCTTGAAGACATTTAGCATCAAAATTAAAAATTCTATTTTTAATTTTTCCTATAGATTAGATGAGAAATTTCTGTGTGGCCGCACTCTTAAACCCGTAATTCCGGAACCAGAATT
>NC_080670.1:107149444-107161944 GCF_030247195.1 Topomyia yanbarensis | reverse complement strand
GATCCAAAATTCAATAGCAGCTGATGGGAAGGTTGCACCTTTCATTTGAGACTAAGTTTGGGCAAATCGGTCCAGCCATCTCTGAGAAAAATGAGTGACATTATTTGACACATACGCACATACATACACACACACATACATACACATACACACACACATACACACACATACATACACACATACACACACACATACAGACTTTTTCCGATCTCGACGAACTGAGTCGAATGGGATATGACACTCGGCCCTCCGGGCCGGGATTAGGTTAACGTTTTTCAGAGTGATTGCATAACCTTTCTATATGAGAAAGGCAAAAATGTGCCAAAATCCAAAAAAGTGATAGTCGTCAAATTTTTTTTCGAGTTTGCATCAAAGCTCGACGTTTCATGCACCTTGAAGACATTTAGCATCAAAAATAAAAATTCTATTTTAAATTATTCCTATAGATTAGATGAGAAATTTCTGTGTGGCCGCACTCTTAAACCCGTAATTCCGGAACCAGAATTCCGATCGATCCAAAATTCAATAGCAGCCGATGGGAAGGTTGCACCTTTCATTTGAGACTAAGTTTGGGCAAATCGGTCCAGACATCTCTGAGAAAAATGAGTGACATTATTTGACACATACGCACATACATACACACACACATATACACACACATACACACACACACACATACATACACACACACATACAGACTTTTTCCGATCTCGACGAACTGAGTCGAATGGGATATGACACTCGGCCCTCCGGGCCGGGATAAGTTGACGTTTTTCAGAGTGATTGCATAACCTTTCTATATGAGAAAGGCAAAAATGTGCCAAAATCCAAAAAAGTGAATAGTCGTCAAATTTTTTTTCGAGTTTGCATCAAAGCTCGACGTTTCATGCACCTTGAAGACATTTAGCATCAAAAATAAAAATTCTATTTTTAATTTTTCCTATAGATTAGATGAGAAATTTCTGTGTGGCCGCACTCTTAAACCCGTAATTGCGGAACCAGAATTCCGATCGATCCAAAATTCAATAGCAGCCGATGGGAAGCTTGCACCTTTCACCACGCATTCAACAGCGCAAGCTGGGATGCCATCGCGCTCTCGTTACACCGGCTTAGCCTACCGGTGGGTCTGTACCGGATCCTGGAAAGTTACTTCCAAAACCGCGTACTGATATATGAGACCGATGCCGGTCAGAAAAGGGTTCCGATTACCGCCGGAGTCCCGCAGGGCTCGATCCTAGGCCCGGTGCTATGGAACCTCATGTATGACGGGGTTCTGAGACTGAAGTTCCCTCCTGGGGTCAAGATCGTCGGCTTTGCCGACGACGTAACCTTGGAGGTCTACGGGGAGTTAATTCCTGAGGTAGAACTAACCGCAGAACACGCGATTAGCACGGTGGAGGAATGGATGAGCGCGAGAGGCCTGGAGCTCGCTCATCATAAGACGGAGGTAGTTATCGTCAACAACCGCAAGTCGGCACAACATGCAGTTATCCATGTGGGAGAAGTCGCGATCACTTCACAGCGAAGTCTGAAGTCTCTCGGAGTCATTATAGACGACAAGCTGACCTTCGGCAGCCATGTCGACTATACGTGCAAGAGAGCGTCGACTGCTGTTGCGGCACTATCGAGAATGATGTCCAACAGCTCAAAGGTGTGCGCCAGTAGACGTAGGTTACTGGCAGGCGTTGCCGTATCTATTCTCAGGTACGGCGGCCCGTCATGGTCAAGAGCACTGAGGGTAACCAGTTACCTACAGAAACTGGAGAGCACCTACCGCGTGATGTGCCTCAGAGTGATATCTGCCTACAGCACGGTATCACACGATGCATCCTGCGTGATAGCGAGCATGATGCCAGTCGGGCTGGTCATTCGGGAAGATGAGGAGTGCTTTGAGCTACGTGGAAATAGGGGAGCCCGCGAGCGCACCAGGGTGACCTCGGTCGCCAGATGGCAGCGTGAGTGGGACAACTCCTCGAAAGGTAGGTGGACCCACCGGCTGATACCTAGCATATCGAGCTGGGTGGGAAGACCCCATGGGGAAGTTCACTTCCACCTGACACAATTCCTGTCAGGCCATGGCTGTTTCCGTCAGTACCTCCACAGGTTCGGGCACGCGGAGGTCCCAGTCTGCCCGGACTGCCCAGGTGTAGATGAAACTGCCGAACACATACTGTTCGTATGTCATCGGTTCGACGTCGAAAGAAGAGCAATGCTTGACGTCTGTGGCTGGGACACAACCCCGGATACCCTTATTCAGCGGATGTGTCAAACGGTGGAGAAGTGGAACGCAGTCTCGGCTGCTACCATCCAGATTGTCAGTAGGCTACAGGTAATCTGGCGAACCGAGCAACAGACGGCGGGCACGGCTAACTAGTGATTGGTTAGCTGGAGCGAAAAAGGCCAAGCGCAAAATAAGAGAGTGAATGGTCTGTTCATGCCGAGGTAGGTTGGCGCAGCGAATGGCAACCGCGTAAGGGGTAAACTCAGCCACCCCGAAGCAAGACAGAAGAGTGAGTGTATAGGCGTATAAGTGGACTGCCTCATGCCAAGACGGGAGGGTCGTAGCGTAGTATGTTGGAACTAAGCTATCGATGCCTCATGGCGTGGCAGAGGAGTGAAAGGGTGAGCATCCAAGTCAGTCTCACATTGCATGTTAAGGGTGAGCATAAAAGTCAGCCTCACAGGTTGGTAGAGGCTAGCACAAAAGTCAGCCTAGCAAGGAATGAAAAAGGTGAGCACAAAAGTCAGCCTCGCATGGTATGTCAGAAGTGGGGCCTAAGAAAAAATGTCCCACATGGGATGCCAGAGGGAGTGACAAAGGTACAATAGAGTGGCACGATCGAGAGTGAATCAGGTGATAGGGTGAGCACCCAAGTCAGCCACACATGGATGGGTAGGGCGAGCACAAAAGTAAGCCTAGCAAGGAATGAGTAAGGTGAGCACACAAGTCAGCCTCGCATGGAACGTAAAAGGTGAGCACAAAAGTCAGCCTCATGTGGGAGTGTTTGAGAGTGAATCAAAGTGTGATTGAGAGAGCACCCAAGTAAGCCTCATACAGGATGTATGATCGCGTGAGTGAGAGTGAATGGGTACATTTAGTACAGCCATCCCCCCAGAAGTAATACCGAGAGGTAGTTCCTGGGAGGAATGATGGCGGAGCCCAATGGAGTTTAGTCGGTATTAATGGCTGGTCACCATTCGAGTCCGACACGCCCCCAGTGCACCCAGTGTGGTAGATTGGACCCTACCGTTAGCACGTGTACTGGGCTAGGACATAAAGGTCTTCTCCATTGTAAAAAAAAAAAAACACATGCATACACACATACACATACACATACAGACTTTTTCCGATCTCGACGAACTGAGTCGAATGGGATATGACACTCGGCCCTCCGGGCCGGGATTAGGTTGACGTTTTTCAGAGTGATTGTATAACCTTTCTATATGAGAAAGGCAAAAATGTGCCAAAATCCAAAAAAGTGAATAGTCGTCAAATTTTTTTTCGAGTTTGCATCAAAGCTCAACGTTTCATGCACCTTGAAGACATTTAGCATCAAAAATAAAAATTCTATTTTTATTTTTTCCTATAGATTAGATGAGAAATTTCTGTGTGGCCGCACTCTTAAACTCGTAATTCCGGAACCAGAATTCCGATCGATCCAAAATTCAATAGCAGCCGATGGGAAGGTTGCACCTTTCATTTGAGACTAAGTTTGGGCAAATCGGTCCAGCCATCTCTGAGAAAAATGAGTGACATTATTTGACACATACGCACATACATACACACACACACATACACACACACATACACACACATATTCATACACACACACACACACACACACATACAGACTTTTTCCGATCTCGACGAACTGAGTCGAATGGGACATGACACTCGGCCCTCCGGGCCGGGATTAGGTTGACGTTTTTCAGAGTGATTGCATAACCTTTCTATATGAGAAAGGCAAAAATGTGCCAAAATCCAAAAAAGTGAATAGTCGTCAAATTTTTTTTCGAGTTTGCATCAAAGCTCGACGTTTCATGCACCTTGAAGACATTTAGCATCAAAAATAAAAATTCTATTTTTAATTTTTCCTATAGATTAGATGAGAAATTTCTGTGTGGCCGCACTCTTAAACCCGTAATTCCGGAACCAGAATTCCGATCGATCCAAAATTCAATAGCAGCCGATGGGAAGGTTGCACCTTTCATTTGAGACTAAGTTTGGGCAAATCGGTCCAGCCATCTCTGAGAAAAATGAGTGACATTATTTGACACATACGCACATACATACACACACACATACACACACATTCACACACATACATACACACATACACCCACATACAGACTTTTTCCGATCTCGACGAACTGAGTCGAATGGGATATGACACTCGGCCCTCCGGGCCGGGATTAGGTTGATGTTTTTCAGAGTGACCTTTCTATATGAGAAAGGCAAAAACTTGTCAATTATATCTTTGCGGGCATTATTATTGAGCCCTGAAATTGCTACTGTCATTAATCTGGAGAATGTAGAAGGACTTATTTTTAGTCCCTTAGGTAGACGTGTCATTTGATATTGTCCCCTATTGGTACTAAAAGCAGTTATTGGTCTATCTTCCTTTTTCAACTCGCACTGATGATATCCTTGCGAGAGGTCTAAATGAGAAAAATATTTCGCTCCTGCCAACGACTCGATTACTTCTTCTATGTTTGGAAATGGAAATTTGTCGTCTTGGAGGGCGTTATTTAATTTACGGTAATCTATTACTTGTCTCCATTTTTTCTTATCATTGGCCGATTTCTTAGGAACGAGTAACATTGGACCGTTCCATTCAGAAACGGCATTTTCAATAATATTTTCTTCAAGCATTTTATCCACTTGTCTTTGGACTTCTTCCTTGTGAGCTCGTGGTTGCTTGTAAGGTCTGGTATACACAGGATGTGTGTCCGGCTTAACGGTAATTGACGGATTATACATCTTTGTTACTGTTAACTTGTCGTTTTCTAAACAAAACATATCTGCATATTTTAAGCACAGTTGTGTTATAATATCTCGATCCTTCGCTGACAAATGTTCTAAATTTAGTTCTTTCAAGAGTTGACTCGCTCTTTTAGCATCGTGTTTTTCTGCGTCATTTTTTCCTATTATTGTATAATCCTTTAAACTTTTTGTCTCAACATGTAACGAATCTATACGATAAGATTTCTTTGAAACATTTACAATTCTTACGGGTATTTTCCCTTTTTGCCTTTCTCATATAGAAAGGTTATGCAATCACTCTGAAAAACGTCAACCTAATCCCGGCCCGGAGGGCCGAGTGTCATATCCCATTCGACTCAGTTCGTCGAGATCGGAAAAAAGTCTGTATGTGTGTGTGTATGTATGTATGTGTGTGTATGTGTGTGTATGTGTGTGTATGTGTGTGTGTATGTATGTGCGTATGTGTCAAATAATGTCACTCATTTTTCTCAGAGATGGCTGGACCGATTTGCCCAAACTTAGTCTCAAATGAAAGGTGCAACCTTCCCATCGGCTGCTATTGAATTTTGGATCGATCGGAATTCTGGTTCCGGAATTACGGATTTCAGAGTGCGGCCACACAGAAATTTCTCATATAAACTATAGGAAAAATTAAAAATAGAATTTTTATTTTTGATGCTAAATGTGTTCAAGGTGCATGAAACGTCGAGATTTAATGCAAACTCGAAAAAAAAATTTGACTACGATTCGCTTTTTTGGATTTTGGCACATTTTTGCCTTTCTCATATAGAAAGGTTATGCAATCACTCTGAAAAACGTCAACCTAATCCCGGCCTAATTTTTTTTCGACTCGTTTAGGGTTTCTGGATTTTAACAGGGGCGTAGTTGATGGTTTACGGAGAGGGGTTACACCCCCCCCCCTCTACTGTTCGCGCCCCTCCTTTAAAAATCTCCTTAAATCACCCCTCAGACCACCACCCCATCCAGCCCTCATACCCCTCCCTTTCAACCCCATCATCTTTAAACCACCACTGTATCACAAAGCATACCAATTTAAGCTGGGGAGTCGTTCGTTCATGGGACTTTCGCCCTCTTCACATACCCAGCCCCGCATGACAAAATGAGTTAGCAAGCAGATAACATTGATCTAATGATGATTAGGCTAATGGAGTATGATATTTTTTGTTTCAAGTGTTTCACCGTCGACACGTAGCTCATCAAGTTCGTGGCTGGCATGCCATTGTGTATAAGTGCAAAGTGTACTAAGAATGTAATGGACATTTCCACAATTATGTTGAACATAAAAAGCCTCCGTGCCATAGAAATGCTCACCGAAAAATTGCACAGCATTCAACATTTACTGAACATTCTTTATTTTGGGAATGCGTAGAGTTGAGACGAAAACGTAATATGATTAATAACGAGGATAACACTTTCCGAAAGTAGAGTAAAACTTATGAAAAATGGCGTTTTCCGTTCGACTCTAGCAGGTCCTAATACATTTTTATGAGCTTTTAATTTTTGTTGTGTTACCAATTATATGAATAGGTAAAATAAATGTTCGCAAACAGTAATTTATGATCAAGATTACATCATTTTGCAACCGCCAATTCCGGAGGTTTATGAATTTTACAAACGTTAAACAGCACATCATCTGATAAAATAACTTTGGCGTTATTATTTATGGAGAATTATCTCTTCAAACAAATCTAATTCGAGACTGAATGTCTTAAGCAAAATTTTGGGGAGTGCTACTACAAACCACTTTGTTGAAGACATGAAGGCTCCGTGTGTTCAGGGTATCAACATATTTTAGGTTATTTGTACCTTTAAAATAAATTATTATGATTTTGCTGTTTATGATCTTCTACTATTTAAAAGCAATAAATTTTACATTTTATCCAAAGCTTGAGTTTGTGAAGCTCGCAATAAAAAGTTGTTTAAGCTAAAAAAATGAATTAAGAAACATAAATCCACCAACGAGAGAGATATTTTCATAAATTTTCTTGGAAGAGATTGTATTGAAATGATGTCTTCAGCAAATTTGTAGCTCTTACTTTGGCAAATAACTTTACTGAAGACTTCAAATATCTATTTTGAATACTTTAAAAGTTATAGCTTGTTGTTTGTGGATTACCCTTTGTCGCCTACTTATTGTTCAATATAGTAGTAAAGCGTTTAAATTAGCCAAATATTATTACAATAAAACAAATTTCGTATTTCCTTTTTCTATCTCCAATCGCTAGAAATAACCGCCGAACAATTCCAAGTTTTACATTTCTTATAAAAGAAATGCATAGAATTCGCTCAAACTTTCAAGAATTTTTCCGAGGCCCGGAGGGCCGAGTCTTATATACCAATCGACTCAGCTCGACGATTTGGGACAATGTCTGTGTGTGTGTGTGTCTATGTGTGTGTGTATGTAACGGACAAATTCTCATTCGTGTTTCTCAGCAATGGCTGAACCGATCTTATCCATACCAATTTTAAATGAAAGAACTAAAAAACAGTATGAACGCTATTAATTTGTTTTTGATTCTGATGTTTTGTTTCCAAGATATGAATGTTTGAATGTTTAAAAATGGCGTTTTTTGCAGTTTTTTTAAATTATCAGCCGAAATTGACAACATAGATTAACAATTTATATGTTTTTAAACAGCGAATACCTTTCGAACAAGCTATAGATTGTTGAAATCGGACTATTATCAAAAGAGATATTTAACATTAAATGCGGACGAAAGATTTTTATCATTTCCCATTGCCAGAAATATAACCAAAAACATGTAATCTATTATTAACGCCAAAACGGCTTATTTTAGGTCAATAGTATCTTCGGAGAATTTAATGGAGGTAATATGCCCTTTCCTTTGGTATTGTGCTTTTGCTGATTAATCCCCCTATGAGTGAGATATTTTCACAAATTCTCTTGGAAGTGATTATATCGAAATGATGTCTTCAGCAAATTTGTAGCTCTTACTTTTGCGAATAACTTTTCTAAAGACTTTAAATATCTATTTTGGATACTTTAAAAGTTATGGCTTGTTGTTTGTTGATTACTCTTTGTCGCCTATTTATTGTTTAATATAGTAATAATCCATTGAAATAAGCTAAACATTATTTCGATAAAACGAATTTTGTATTTCATTTTACAATCTACAACCGCTAGAAATAATTATCGAACACTTCCAAGTTGTCTGGAAGGAACTTGATAACTTATCAGTACAAAAATGTTCATTTGTGCGAACCTTCTAACTGTAAATTTTTCTAACTTATAACCATCGGATCGATCTGAAACATATCGGAAAATGAAAAGCGAAAAAAAACTCCAAGCAACGGCGTAGCCAAGAGAAGGTTTTGGGGTTTAACACCATACAAACTCCCACAACACCCAAAAAAAAATATTGGATTGAAGTTGAAAATTTATTGATGCAGACTGATTTAATTCAATATTACAATAACAATTATCTGATCCGTAGATTGATAACCTGTTGTTGTAAACATCATGAGAACTTTTGATAAATTGTCGGAATGGGGTCCTGATATATAACTGATCTATTGGTCTTGATTTCACAGTTGTCTAATAGCATCAATATCAAATTCCTTCCTGAAAGCATTTCAATAGAAAATTCCAGAGTTCTGTAATCAATCATAATCCTCAGATTTCTTTTCAAATTGAGCTCGCTTTAATAAGGGTCTTTATTTAATAGGAAGTGAAGTTAAAATTGATTTAATGTCTATGAAACATAGAACAGCTCACCAAGAAAAATGCATAACTTTCAACATTTGCTAAAAATGTTTTTGCCTTTCTCATTCACTCTAAAATTCGTCAATCTAATCCCGACCCGGAGGGCCGAGTGTCATATGCCAATCGACTGAGTTCGTCGAGATCGAAAAATGTCTGTGTGTGTATGTATGTGTATGTGTGTATGTAGAAAAAAATGTGACCTCTGTTTCTCAGAGATGGCTGGACCGATTTGCACAAAGTTAGTCTCAAATGAAAGGTACAACCTTCCCATCGGCTGCTATTGAATTTTTTATTGATTGGACTTCCGGTTCCGGAGTTACGAGTTGAAGAGTGCAATCACACAGCAAATTCCCATATAAACTAAAATGAAAAATTTTCAAAATCAAAGTTGTATTTTTGATGCCAAATGACTTTAAAATGCATGAAACATTGAGATGTTTGACAAAAATTGACTTCTTTGGACTTTGGTACATTTTTGCCTTTCTCATATAGAAAGGTTATGCAATCACTCCAAAAATCGTCAATCATACCGGCCCGGAGGGAGTATGCAGTGAGGGGTTGCTACTCTAAAATTAAAACTAGTTTAAAATTCCTTAACAAGTTGAAAATTTTCGGCAGGACCTGGACCTCCCGGATCTTTCTCTATGATCCGCCGCTGGTTTCAAGCGATGTTTCAGTATCACATAGCATCTCAAGATCGTGGCTGTCGATCCATTGTATGTATGTGCAAATCGTACTGTACATGTAATATTCATTTCCACCATTGTATTGAACATAACCAGGAATCGTAGTCTGGATAAATGAGACAAGCACAATTGCATCACTAGGTGGATTAAAACAGGTTTTTATTTTGGGAATGCGTCGAGTTGAGACGAAAACGTAATATGATTAATAACGAGGATAACACTTTCCGAATGTAGAGAGAAATTTATGAAAAAATACGATTTCCATTCGACTCTAGCAGGTCCTGATCGATTTTGATGAGCATTTGATTTTTGTTGTATGACCAATTATATGTATAGGTCAAATGTTTAAAAGCAGTAATTAAAGGTCAAGATAGCATCATTTTGAAACCGCCAATTTCGGAGGTTTAGTATGTTCGATGAGTTTTACAAACGTTAAACAGCGCATCATTTGATAAAATAATTTTGACGGTATATCGTCCAAGAAGTATTTATGGTGAATTTTCTCAGGTTAATATTCATGACTACAATAAAGTCTCAACAAATTCGCTAAAGACACGAACTCTGTTACTATTTTCTGAAAAATTAATTCTGCATAATTTTAAAACTTAAAAAATTACGGTTTCGGAATTATGCCGTTTGGACAGTATGATCGATTTTCACCAAACCGAATTTCTGGCTACGCCGCTGATTTCAAGTAAGTAGAAACAAAGTCGTTCTACACTCGTTCAAAAGAAACTTCTTCGAATGCTGAATATCTAATATAACACATTGAAACCCCGATTTTATCAGCCAAATATGAACATATGTTTGATGGGCTCTAGCAGACGAACAAGACTGAATTCGAGTAAATCCTTTCTTGAGCATGTTTCCTTATCATGAAGATGGAAATATGCAAAATAAAAAGTTCATCATAATCAGAAATAGTTATCAGACCACATCAATAATATCATATTATATTATTATCAATTATCAATATTATAAAGAAAAAAAATTGCCCGATTTAGTCAATGTCCCCATTTTGTCAGCCTAAAATACACCATGAGACTGATAAAAATGGGTCTTTATTGTATGTATTATTCGCTGTGTTTCACATTAATAGGTAATTTCATTTTTGAGGATTTTTTATTGCATCGAACTACAACAATTTTTAGGTAGCTTTCAAGAGGTTATTTTATAGACTTCTTCCAAAATTTGGCGAACCTATTCCTATTCGTATACCAATTAATTGGTATACCTAAGGGTTTATATGTTGCAGATAGAGAAAATACTGAAATTTTCAGCTTTTTTCCTACACAATATTACGAAAGCTTATTAAACAATTTTTCCTAATAAGTTTGTGAAAATTATAAACTATTTGAAATTTTTTAATAGTTTTATTTTTTGTTTAACCGTGATTTTTTAATAAATAGTGACCATCGCTTCAAAACGTAGTCTATTTTTCATGGCTTGCGGTGAACACGATCTCTCGAATTGCTGAACTGAAAATTATGGAATAGAAATTAATTTTTAGTATTCTTTACAGACCCGCTGGTGCCCTAAGACGATTTCGCTAGATTTTCAGAGCACTGTGCACCCATTGCATTAACGCAAGTGACGGAAGGTTATCGAAAAGTTTCGTGAAAATGAAAATTCCAGTAATGATGATGATTTTCCCAAACGATTCGTTTTCGTGAGGTTTTTATTTGTTCTTTGGCATTAGGATTAGCGATAATAATTCAAATCAAGGATACCACTGGGAAGTCACCTTTAGAAAAAGTCGATTTTTTCGCTTTCCCATTGATTTGGTTTGAGATTTCTAGCACTGATGTTGTCCTATGCTGATTTGAGCGATTCTCTGAGTCCTGCCACTATCCCATGTAGTATGTGTTATCAAAAACATCGCGAAGCATCAAGTTCTAAATGTTCTCAAACGATATAATATCCGAAGAGAGTGATAAGAGATATAAGAAATGTCTCATCACACTGTTAGGTGGATTAAAAACGTTTTTTAGATGGAACTTGATCACTTATCGATGCAAAAAAATTCATTTGCGCGAACCTGATGACGGCAAAGTTTCTAAGTTACAAACATCGGATCGATCTGAAACATATCTTGGAAATGAAAAGCTATATAAATAACTCCAAGCAACGGCGTAGCCAAGAGAGGGCGTCACGATTCAACCCCACCCCTTGCCGCCCACCATAAAAAATAATTGGATTGATTATTCTCAATTCTTTGATGCTGACTGACTTCATTCAATATTACAATAATAATTATCAAATCAGTACATTGATAACCTGTCGTTTTGAACATCATGAGGACTTTTGAAAAGTTGTGGGAATGGGATCCTGACCTGTAACTGATATATTGGTCTTGATCTAACAGTTGTCTAATCACATCAATATCAAACACATGCCTGAAAACATTCCAATAGACACTCATTCCAGAGTTCTGAAATCAATCATAATCCTTAGATTTTCTATCATATTGAGCTGACTTTTGAATAGATGTACTGTAATATGTTAAGGTCTTTTTTAATAGGACGCGAGGTTGGAAACACAGAAACATGAAACATAGAACTGCTCACCGAAAAATTGCACAGCATTCAACATTTACTGAACATTCTTTATTTTGGGAATGCGTAGAGTTGAGACGAAAACGTAATATGATTAATAACGAGGATAACACTTTCCGAAAGTAGAGTAAAACTTATGAAAAATGGCGTTTTCCGTTCGACTCTAGCAGGTCCTAATAATTTTTTATGAGCTTTTAATTTTTGTTGTGTTACCAATTATATGAAGAGGTAAAATAAATGTTCGCAAACAGTAATTTATGATCAAGATTACATCATTTTGCAACCGCCAATTCCGGAGGTTTAGTATCTTCGATGAATTTTACCAACGTTAAACAGCACATCATCTGATAAAATAACTTTGGCGTTATTATTTATGGAGAATTAACTGTTCAAACAAATCTAGTTCGAGACTGAATGTCTTCAGCAAAATTTTGGGGAGTGCTACTACAAACCACTTTGTTGAAGACATGAAGGCTCCGTGTGTTCAGGGAATCGCCATATTTTAGGCTATTTGTACCTTTAAAATAAAT
>NC_080670.1:107134444-107144444 GCF_030247195.1 Topomyia yanbarensis | reverse complement strand
ATGACCGTTAAAGCGGGCGAAGCTTTGTTTTTGAGTGTTATGTCTGTTAGTCTGTGCTTATACTTCCTAAAATCGTTGGCCGCTGCAGGATTGTGAACTTCTTTTCATGCTATATGACATGTAAAATGCTAAACAAAACTATCCACATTATATTTGTCATAAAATGGGCTTGTTTAGTAGGCAATTTGCTGTTATAATGAAAATGTTGATAAAAGTCGTCAAACATTTTGTAAGGACATATATTTAAAAGAATTGAAAAACATATGTAATTTTTTCATCTCCCTGTCGCGTTGCATGGGGGGGGGGGGGCTTAGGAAAATGCTACGTCATTTACAAGGGGGAGGTTAGAATTTTGTGACCAAATGCTGCGAGGGGGGAGGGGGGGGGTCAAAAATCGCCAGAAAAAAGCTACGTCATTTGTGTACGGCCCCTAAACAACTTTCCCTAATAAGATTGTGAAAATTAAAAAGTATTTATTAATAGTTTTAGTAAACGGGGTAAAGACCGTCGCTCCACAAGGCAGTTTATTTTTCATGAGTTGCGGTGAGCACGATTTCTCGAATAGCTGAACTGAAAATTATGGAATAGAAGTTAGTTTTTAGAATTACAGATTTAACCCGCCGAAAATCGCGCAAATGACTCGGAAAGCGACCCGCTGGTGCCCTAAAACGATTTCGTTAGATTTTCAGAGCAGCGTGCACCCTGTGCACTAACACAAGTGACAGAAGGTTATCGAAAAGTTTCGTAGAAACGAAAATTCCAATGACGATGATTTTCTTCAACGGGTTTCGAGTTTTTTATTTGTTCTTTGGCATTAGGATGAGCGATACTACTGGGTTAGTCACTTTTAGAAAAAGTCGATATCGAAGTAAAGTTTGAACTAAGCACGCATGCAATGCAGAGGTAGCGTGATATTTAAAGAGCTACAATTCAGTTTTTAGTTCTCTTCAACGCGATACATAAAGTTCTAAATATAAGAGTTATAAGAAATGTCTCATCGCACTGTTAGGTGGATTAAAAACGTTTTTCTTCTAAAATATGTCTTTCTGATCTCTGTTGCTGAAAAGCCGCGGCAACTGTTGAAAAAATAGCGGGTGTTTCTGGCAGCACATAACGGTTAGATTAATTGCCAAAGCGGAACAAAACTGTTTCATTATTCAGACCACTTGCCATGAGCTCCACTCAACGAATCGTAGGCGATAAACTTGTGGTTAAACGATTCTAAAAAGTAAGCAGTCAGATGTCAGATCTCGGAAAACACTTAACAAACAGAACTAATAAATAAATTACCTGATGATCACTTCACATAATATTCAATAAACTAGCTGCTTTGTTGATGTTGTTTTTGCGTGCCACATCATCACCGTTGTGTGCAGTTTTCCCAAGAGTTTTCCCGTCTTTCAGCATGGAAAATTAATTTTAGCCAAAGCAGTAAGAAACAAAACAGAAACAATTTAATTTTGACAGCTCGATGTGGAAGGTCCCTGCCCTTTTGCTCAAGGGGAATGGGCACGTTGTGCCAGCTTGGTCGAGGCACAATTCGATTGTAAGTCAGTGAATGCTTGACGCGCAAAAGTGCCTGAGCCGATGGAAATCACTGTCTGTCAAGGATCAATCGAAGACTTTGAAATGGAAACATGTACCTCATTAAAAGCAGTTTAGTTTACATTGTCATAATTTGCCAACTGCTTCGGGTCAATAAACTATAATATAATATAATTAAAAGTACTTAATATTCAAGTGTGTATGTATCACAAAATATGACTAACCATGTTCCTGTTTCATGTCCGTTGAACAATACTGAGTGGCCAAAATAACTTTATTTATCCATAACTCACCTTTTTCCTTTCTGTATCGTTTTAGCTCTTTTTTTTCATTTTCTTTGGAGAAGCGTACATTTAATCGGATAAGGATTTATTAAGGCTTAATGAAGGCTTAAAGAACAACTCATGCATGGGGTTATTTAGAGCGAACAAAAAGATGATGGTACTCAGTATGGGGGTTATTCCGAACAGTCACTTTAGGTGAGGTGGCACTTTTTCTCACTCGCGCGATCACCGAAGTCACCTAAGGTAAGACGAGTCACTCACGTGACTCTCTGTCACGCAATTCTTGTGTGTCACCGCATTCTGTTAGTCGTTTCAGGTGACAGCAAACTGAAAAAAATGAGAGATGACGACGGTGAAAAAAAACCTGTTTTAATCCACCTAGCGGTGCAATTGTGCCTTTCTCATTTCTCTAAACTATGGCACGGAGGCTTTTTATGTTCAACATAATTGTGGAAATGTCCATTACATTCTTAGTACACTTTGCACTTATACACAATGGCATGCCAGCCACGAACTTGATGAGCTACGTGTCGACGGTGAAACACTTGAAACAAAAAAATATCATACTCCATTAGCCTAATCAGCATTAGATCAATGTTATCTGCTTGCTAACTCATTTTGTCATGCAGGGCTGGGTATGTGAAGAGGGCGAAAGTCCCATGAACGAACGACTCCCCAGCTTAAATTGGTATGCTTTGTGATACAGTGGTGGTTTAAAGATGACGGGGTTGAAAGGGAGGGGTATGAGGGCTGGATGGGGTGGTGGTCTGAGGGGTGATTTAAGGAGATTTTTAAAGGAGGGGCGCGAACAGTAGAGGGGGGGGGGGTGTAACCCCTCTCCGTAAACCATCAACTACGCCTCTGTTAAAATCCAGAAACCCTAAACGAGTCGAAAAAAAAATTAGGTTGACGTTTTTCAGAGTGATTGCATAACCTTTCTATATGAGAAAGGCAAAAATGTGCCAAAATCCAAAAAAGTGAATCGTAGTCAATTTTTTTTTTCGAGTTTGCATCAAATCTCGACGTTTCATGCACCTTGAACACTTTTTCCGATCTCGACGAACTGAGTCGAATGGGATATGACACCCGGCCCTCCGGGCCGGGATTAGGTTGACGTTTTTCAGAGTGATTGCATAACCTTTCTATATGAGAAAGGCAAAAATGTGCCAAAATCCAAAAAAGTGAATCGTAGTCAAATTTTTTTTTTCGAGTTTGCATCAAATCTCGACGTTTTATGCACCTTGAACACATTTAGCATCAAAAATAAAAATTCTATTTTTAATTTTTCCTATAGATTAGATGAGAAATTTCTGTGTGGCCGTACTCTGAAAAACGTAATTCCGGAACCAGAATTCCGATCGATCCAAAATTCAATAGCAGCCGATGGGAAGGTTGCACCTTTCATTTGAGACTAAGTTTGGGCAAATCGGTCCAGCCATCACTGAGAAAAATGAGTGACATTATTTGACACATACGCACATACATACACACACACATACACACACATACACACACATACATACATACACACACATACAGACTTTTTCCGATCTCGACGAACTGAGTCGAATGGGATATGACACCCGGCCCTCCGGGCCGGGATTAGGTTGACGTTTTTCAGAGTGATTGCATAACCTTTCTATATGAGAAAGGCAAAAATGTGCCAAAATCCAAAAAAGTGAATCGTAGTCAAATTTTTTTTTCGAGTTTGCATCAAATCTCGACGTTTCATGCACCTTGAACACATTTAGCATCAAAAATAAAAATTCTATTTTTAATTTTTCCTATAGTTTATATGAGAAATTTCTGTGTGGCCGTACTCTGAAACCCGTAATTCCGGAACCAGAATTCCGATCGATCCAAAATTCAATAGCAGGGATGGGAAGGTTGCACCTTTCATTTGAGACTAAGTTTGGGCAAATCGGTCCAGCCATCACTGAGAAAAATGAGTGACATTATTTGACACATACGCACATACATACACACACACACATACACACACACATACACACACATACATACATACACACACACATACAGACTTTTTCCGATCTCGACGAACTGAGTCGAATGGGATATGACACCCGGCCCTCCGGGCCGGGATTAAGTTGACGTTTTTCAGAGTGATTGCATAACCTTTCTATATGAGAAAGGCAAAAATGTGCCAAAATCCAAAAAAGTGAATCGTAGTCAAATTTTTTTTTCGAGTTTGCATCAAATCTCGACGTTTCATGCACCTGGAACACATTTAGCATCAAAAATAAAAATTCTATTTTTAATTTTTCCTATAGTTTATATGAGAAATTTCTGTGTGGCCGTACTCTGAAACCCGTAATTCCGGAACCAGAATTCCGATCGATCCAAAATTCAATAGCAGCCGATGGGAAGGTTGCACCTTTCATTTGAGACTAAGTTTGGGCAAATCGGTCCAGCCATCACTGAGAAAAATGAGTGACATTATTTGACACATACGCACATACCTACACACACACACATACACACACACACATACACACATACACACACATACACACACATACATACATACACACACACATACAGACTTTTTCCGATCTCGACGAACTGAGTCGAATGGGATATAACACCCGGCCCCCCGGGCCGGGGTTAGGTTGACGTTTTTCAGAGTGATTGCATAACCTTTCTATATGAGAAAGGCAAAAATGTGCCAAAATCCAAAAAAGTGAATCGTAGTCAAATTTTTTTTTCGAGTTTGCATCAAATCTCGACGTTTCATGCACCTTGAACACATTTAGCATCAAAAATAAAAATTCTATTTTTAATTTTTCCTATAGTTTATATGAGAAATTTCTGTGTGGCCGTACTCTGAAACCCGTAATTCCGGAACCAGAATTCCGATCGATCCAAAATTCAACAGCAGCCGATGGGAAGGTTGCACCTTTCATTTGAGACTAAGTTTGGGCAAATCGGTTCAGCCATCACTGAGAAAAATGAGTGACATTATTTGACACATACGCACATACATACACACACACATACACACACACATACACACACATACACACACACATACATACATACACACACACATACAGACTTTTTCCGATCTCGACGAACTGAGTCGAATGGGATATGACACCCGGCCCTCCGGGCCGGGATTAGGTTGACGTTTTTCAGAGTGATTGCATAACCTTTCTATATGAGAAAGGCAAAAAATCACTTTCTAATGCTAACACTGAGGATAATCATCATTTTGAATGTTTTTAATTATACTCTATTTTCTTGAAATTCATTGTAAACCTATTGATAGTTTTTCTGTAATCTTTGTTTATTTTTTTTCTTTATTTATATCGTTTTATCTAACTTAACTAACTGCGAAGAAATCTGAATTGTTTGTGGGTAGCAAGGGAAAAAAAAAACTAGAAACATTGTGGGGATAATTATATTTGAATATTTATTGTTTTCAGGAAATGATAAATATGGCTCATGTATGTAAGATCTCGTAAAGCGAGGATATCACGAACAGGTACATAGGGTGGTTTTCTTCTGGCTCGTAAGGAGTCTATTAATTGGGATCTGGCTTCATGATATTCAGTGCAAGACCAAACAATATGTTCAATGTCTTCGTAACCCTCTCCGCAAGCACATTGATTATCTTCTGCGATCCCAATACGGCGGAGATGCGCATTCAACGTATAATGGTTGGACATGAGTCTAGACATCACACGAATGAAGTTTCGACTTACATCCAACCCTTTGAACCATGCCTTCGTTGATACTTTAGGGATAATTGAGTGCAACCACCGTCCCAGATCTCCATTGTCCCATGATGTTTGCCAACTAGTAAGCGTCCTCTGACGAGAAGCGCTATAAAATTCATTGAAGGCAATAGGTCTTTCATAGATGTCACCGTCTAGCGCCCCTATTTTGGCTAAATTATCCGCTCTCTCATTACCCGGTATGGAGCAATGAGCGGGAATCCACACTAAGGTAATTTGATAAGATTTATTTGTTAATTTAGTTAAGTATTCTCGTATCTTCTTCAAAAAGAACGGAGCGTGATTATCAAGCTTTAATGAGCGTAGTGCCTTAATTGTGCTGAGGCTATCTGTGAGGATGAAATAATGGCTCGGAAGTAAAGTATCAATGATTTCCAGACTATAGTGAACTGCTGCTAGTTCGGCTGTATAAACGGAGGCAGGTTCTGCAAGCTTGAAAGAGATCGAGGTGTTGTTGTTGAAAATACCGAAGCCAGTGGCCTCATTGATTCGTGACCCATCAGTGTAGAACATTTTATGGCAGTCAATGTGTTGGTATTTACTTATGAATATTTTAGGGATCTCCAGAGAGCGCTGGTGATCCGGGATTCCACGAATTTCCTCTTGCATGGACGTGTCGAAAAATAAAGTGGAATCGGGAGTATCTAGTATATTAACACATGTCAGAACATAACTAGAAGGCGTTATTTCTTGTGACATGTGATTGAAGTACACTGTCATGAATCTGGTTTGGGATTGAAGCTCGACAAGTCTTTCGAAATTTTCAATTACAAGTGGATTCATAACCTCACATCGTATAAGTAAACGAGAGGAGAGATCCCAGAATCGATCTTTTAAGGGAAGAACTCCCGCTAGAACTTCAAGACTCATCGTATGTGTCGATTGCATGGAACCTAAGGCGATTCTTAAACAACGATACTGTATTCGTTCCAATTTAATAATGTGAGTGTTTGCAGCTGAACGGAAACAGAAGCACCCATATTCCATTACTGAAAGTATCGTTGTTTGATACAATCTTATCACGTCACTTGGATGAGCACCCCACCAAGATCCGGTTATTGTTCGGAGAAAATTTATCCTTTGTTGGCACTTCTTTACCAGATACCTAATGTGGCCTCCCCATGTACCTTTAGAATCGAACCAAATTCCGAGATATTTAAAGGTCATGACTTGGGCTATCGTTCTACCAACCAACTGAAGCTGAAGCTGAGCTGGATCACGCTTCCTTGAAAAAACAACCAATTCTGTTTTCTCCGTAGAGAAATCGATGCCTAACTTCAAAGCCCAACTTGATAAATTATCCAAACTATCTTGCAGTGGTTGTTGTAAATTTATGGCATTTGGTCCTGTAACAGAAACCACGCCATCATCTGCAAGTTGCCTTAGAGTGCATGGGCTGACAATACAATTATCAATGTCATTCACGTAAAAATTGTAGAGAAGGGGGCTTAAACAAGAACCTTGTGGGAGGCCCATGTAACTTATTCTGAATGTTGCCAAATCGCCATATGAAAAATGCATGTGCTTTTCTGACAATAAGTTGTATAAATAATTATTTAATATTGGTGAAAGACCACATTGATGTAGTTTCTCTGAGAGAACATCAATGGAAACAGAGTCTAATGCTCCTTTTATGTCTAAGAACACAGACGCCATTTGTTCTTTTTTTGCGTAAGCTAGTTGGATTTCTGACGAAAGTAGCGCAAGACAATCATTCGTTCCCTTTCCCCTCCGAAAACCAAACTGGGTATCTGATAGCAAGCCGTTCGCCTCAACCCAATTGTCGAGACGTCGTAGGATAATTTTTTCCAACAATTTCCTGATGCAGGATAGCATTGCAATCGGTCGATACGAGTTATGGTCGGAGGCTGGTTTTCCCGGTTTTGGAATGGCGATAACTCTCACTTGTCTCCAGTCGTGCGGGACTATGTTCTGCTCAAGAAGCTTATTGAATAAATTCAACAAGCGTCTTTTTGCTAGGTTAGGCAGATTCTTCACCAAGTTGAATTTAATTCTGTCTGGACCCGGAGCATTATTGTTGAATGAGAGGAGTGCAATTGAAAATTCCATCATTGTCAAAGGCGAATCTATGGAATCGTTACTTGTGGGAGCATCGCGAATGATTTTCTGCGCAGGAGCAGAATCTGGACAAACTTTCTTCGCAAAATTAAATATCCAGCGATTCGAAAAATCTTCGCTTTCATTAGTTACGTTTCGATTCCTCATTCTTCTGGCTGTGTTCCAAAGAGTACTCATTGATGTTTCTCTTGACAAGCCATCAACGAAACGTCTCCAATAACTAGACTTTTTGGCACGACGGAGACTGTCAAATTTGTTTTGTAAAATCGAATAATTTTCAAAGTTTGCACGTGTACACCCTTTCCGTTTCATAATTTCTTTGTAAGCAACTTGTTTAGCTTCATATGCATCCGAGCACTCTTTGTCCCACCAGGGATTAGGAGGCCGACTGTTCATTATCATGCCAGGATTGCATTTCGTTTGGGTTTGTTCTGCTGCTTCAATAATCAAACCCGCTAGAAATTCATATTCTTCGGTAGGTGGTAGCTCTTCCGTCGAAACAAGAGAAGTGGAAATTAAGGATTGGTATTTTTTCCAATCAATATTTCGTGTCAAGTCATAAGGGACATTGATTGAATTCGTGAGGCCTAATCCACTGTTAATTGAAATAACGACTGGCAGATGATCGCTACCGTGAGGATCAGGTACAACCTTCCACGTGCAATCTAACCGAAGTGATGTCGAGCATAGAGATAGATCTAATGCACTTGGTCGTGCGGGTGGTCTGGGAAGGTTGCACCTTTCATTTGAGACTAAGTTTGGGCAAATCGGTCCAGCTATCACTGAGAAAAATGAGTGACATTATTTGACACATACGCACATACATACACACACACATACACACACATACACACACACATACACACACATACATACATACACACACATACAGACTTTTTCCGATCTCGACGAACTGAGTCGAATGGGATATGACACCCGGCCCTCCGGGCCGGGATTAGGTTGACGTTTTTCAGAGTGATTGCATAACCTTTCTATATGAGAAAGGCAAAAATGTGCCAAAATCCAAAAAAGTGAATCGTAGTCAAATTTTTTTTTCGAGTTTGCATCAAATCTCGACGTTTCATGCACCTTGAACACATTTAGCATCAAAAATAAAAATTCTATTTTTAATTTTTCCTATAGTTTATATGAGAAATTTCTGTGTGGCCGTACTCTGAAACCCGTAATTCCGGAACCAGAATTCCGATCGATCCAAAATTCAATAGCAGCCGATGGGAAGGTTGCACCTTTCATTTGAGACTAAGTTTGGGCAAATCGGTCCAGCCATCACTGAGAAAAATGAGTGACATTATTTGACACATACGCACATACATACACACACACATACACACACACATACACACACATACACACACACATACATACATACACACACACATACAGACTTTTTCCGATCTCGACGAACTGAGTCGAATGGGATATGACACCCGGCCCTCCGGGCCGGGATTAGGTTGACGTTTTTCAGAGTGATTGCATAACCTTTCTATATGAGAAAGGCAAAAATGTGCCAAAATCCAAAAAAGTGAATCGTAGTCAAATTTTTTTTTCGAGTTTGCATCAAATCTCGACGTTTCATGCACCTTGAACACATTTAGCATCACAAATAAAAATTCTATTTTTAATTTTTCCTATAGTTTATATGAGAAATTTCTGTGTGGCCGTACTCTGAAACCCGTAATTCCGGAACCAGAATTCCGATCGATCCAAAATTCAACAGCAGCCGATGGGAAGGTTGCACCTTTCATTTGAGACTAAGTTTGGGCAAATCGGTTCAGCCATCACTGAGAAAAATGAGTGACATTATTTGACACATACGCACATACATACACACACACATACACACACACATACACACACATACATACATACACACACATACAGACTTTTTCCGATCTCGACGAACTGAGTCGAATGGGATATGACACCCGGCCCTCCGGGCCGGGATTAGGTTGACGTTTTTCAGAGTGATTGCATAACCTTTCTATATGAGAAAGGCAAAAATGTGCCAAAATCCAAAAAAGTGAATCGTAGTCAAATTTTTTTTTTCGAGTTTGCATCAAATCTCGACGTTTTATGCACCTTGAACACATTTAGCATCAAAAATAAAAATTCTATTTTTAATTTTTCCTATAGTTTATATGAGAAATTTCTGTGTGGCCGTACTCTGAAACCCGTAATTCCGGAACCAGAATTCCGATCGATCCAAAATTCAATAGCAGCCGATGGGAAGGTTGCACCTTTCATTTGAGACTAAGTTTGGGCAAATCGGTCCAGCCATCACTGAGAAAAATGAGTGACATTATTTGACACATA
>NC_080670.1:107109444-107129444 GCF_030247195.1 Topomyia yanbarensis | reverse complement strand
GAATTCCGATCGATCCAAAATTCAATAGCAGCCGATGGGAAGGTTGCACCTTTCATTTGAGACTAAGTTTGGGCAAATCGGTCCAGCCATCACTGAGAAAAATGAGTGACATTATTTGACACATACGCACATACCTACACACACACACATACACACACACATACACACACATACACACACATACATACATACACACACATACAGACTTTTTCCGATCTCGACGAACTGAGTCGAATGGGATATGACACCCGGCCCTCCGGGCCGGGATTAGGTTGACGTTTTTCAGAGTGATTGCATAACCTTTCTATATGAGAAAGGCAAAAATGTGCCAAAATCCAAAAAAGTGAATCGTAGTCAAATTTTTTTTTCGAGTTTGCATCAAATCTCGACGTTTCATGCACCTTGAACACATTTAGCATCAAAAATAAAAATTCTATTTTTAATTTTTCCTATAGTTTATATGAGAAATTTCTGTGTGGCCGTACTCTGAAACCCGTAATTCCGGAACCAGAATTCCGATAGATCCAAAATTCAATAGCAGCCGATGGGAAGGTTGCACCTTTCATTTGAGACTAAGTTTGGGCAAATCGGTTCAGCCATCACTGAGAAAAATGAGTGACATTATTTGACACATACGCACATACATACACACACACATACACACACATACACACACACATACACACACATACATACATACACACACACATACAGACTTTTTCCGATCTCGACGAACTGAGTCGAATGGGATATGACACCCGGCCCTCCGGGCCGGGATTAGGTTGACGATTTTCAGAGTGATTGCATAACCTTTCTATATGAGAAAGGCAAAAATGTGCCAAAATCCAAAAAAGTGAATCGTAGTCAATTTTTTTTTTCGAGTTTGCATCAAATCTCGACGTTTCATGCACCTTGAACACATTTAGCATCAAAAATAAAAATTCTATTTTTAATTTTTCCTATAGTTTATATGAGAAATTTCTGTGTGGCCGTACTCTGAAACCCGTAATTCCGGAACCAGAATTCCGATCGATCCAAAATTCAATAGCAGCCGATGGGAAGGTTGCACCTTTCATTTGAGACTAAGTTTGGGCAAATCGGTTCAGCCATCACTGAGAAAAATGAGTGACATTATTTGACACATACGCACATACATACACACACACATACACACACACATACACACACACATACACACACACATACATACATACACACACATACAGACTTTTTCCGATCTCGACGAACTGAGTCGAATGGGATATGACACCAGTGCTGTAGTTGCGGTTAGTCACGGTTAGTCGGCGACTAACCAGCTCCTGGAACCGAAAAAAAAAATTTTTGAGCCAAAAAAAAAAAAAAAATTCCGTTGGCCTTATCATTCTGGAAGGCAAATTTAATGATCCCAGCTAATTGGAATTTTGTGAATCTATTCAAACTCGTACTCCCTGCCGCGCTAGTATGATATTTTCATAACTCACATGACGATCCCAGACTGTATGGGGCACTGGTATGATATGCTCATAGGATATTCTCAGATACTTGAAAGCACTAGTATGATATTCCCACACCTCGCAGAGCGTTTCAACATTAGTTTGATACTTACAAGTCACGCAAGGCGCTCTCAGATTCTCTCGGACGATAGTCTGATGTTCCCATCGCTTGCAGTGCGCTTCCACACTCTCTGGGGCGCCAATATGATATTTGCAAAACTCATAGGACGCTAGTATGATATTCCGATAGCTCGCAGGGTGCTCTCTGACTCGCAGGGGCACTAATTTGTCATTTTCAAAGCTCTCAGGGCGTTCTCAAGCTCTTCAGGGTGCTAGTATGATATTCACAAAACTCTCTAATATGTTATTTTAATTTGCCGGGCGCTTACAAATTCTCTGGGGCGCTAGTCTAATATTCTCATAGATTGCAGGGCGCTCTTAGATTCTCTCGAGCACTTTTACGATATTCACATAATTCGCAGGGCGCTCTCAAATTTGCTAGGGTGCTAGTCTAATATTCTCATAGTTCGTAGGGCGCTCTAAGATTCTCTGGAGCGCTAGCATAATATTCCCATAGCTCGGAGAGCGCTTCCGCACTCGCTGGGGTGCTTTTCACAGCTCACAGGGCGCTAATATGACTCTATGGGGCGCCAGTATGATATTCGCAGGGTGCTCTCAGACTCACAGGGGCACTAGTTTGTCATTTTCAAAGCTCGCAGGGCGCTCCGAGACCCTATGGGGTGCTATTGTGATGTCCACATAGCTCGGAGAGCGCTTCCACACTCGCTGGAGTGCTATTATGATATTCTAATAGCTCGGTGGGTGCTCTCAGTCTCTCCAGAGCGCTAGTATGACTCTATGGGGCGCAAGTATGGTATTCACATAGCTCGCAGGGCGCTCTCAGATTCTCTAGAGCGCCAGCATAACATTCCCATAGCACGCTGGGCGCTCTCAAACTCTCTAGGGTAGCCATATATTCCCATCGCTCGCAGGGCCCTCTCAGATTCTCTCTGGCGCCAGTATGATTTTTCCATAGCTCGCAGGGCGCTAATCTGACATTCCCACAGTTCGTAGGGCGCTTTCAGATTCTCTGGGGTACCAGAATGATATTCCCATAGCTCGGAGAATGCTTTCATACTCGCTAGGGCCCCAGTATGATATATAATATCATAGCTCACAAGGCGCTCTCAAGCTCTTCAGGGCGCTAGTATGATATTCACAGAGCTCGCAGGGCGCTCTCAGAATCCCTTGAGCACCGCAGGGCGCTTTCAAACTCTCTAGGATATTATGAAAATCTCATCGTCCGCAGGGCGCTCTCAGATTCTCTCTGGCGCAGGTATGAAATTCCCATAGCTCGCTTTCGGACTCTCTGGGGCGCTATATGATACTCGGAGAGGCTGGTTTGATATTTTCATTGTTCGTAGGGCGATATTCTCATAGCTCGCTGGGCGCTCTCAGACTCTCTAGGGCGCTAGTATGACTTTATAGGGCGCAAGTATGATATTCACACAGCTCATAGGGCGCTCTTTGATTCTCTCGAGCGCCAGCATAACATTCCCATAGCACGCTGGGCGCTCTCAAACTCTCTAGATTAGCCTTATATTCTCAGCGCTCGCATGGCGCTCTCAGATTCTCTCTGGCGCCAGTATAATATTTCCATAGCTCGCAGGGCGCTCCCAAACTCGCTAGGGCGCTAATCTGACATTCCCATAGTTCGTAGGGTACTCTCAGATTCTCTGGGGTACCAGTACCATATTCCCATAGTTCGAAGAGTGCTTCCATGCTCGCTAGGGCCTCAGTGTGATACGTAGTATCATAGCTCACAGGGCGCTCTCAAGCTCTTCAGGGCGCTAAGATGATATTCACAAAACTCTCTAGGTTACTAGTCTGATGTTATCTTAATTTGCCGGGCGCTTACAAATTCTCTGGGGCGCTAGTCTAATATTCTCATAGATTGCAGGGCGCTCTTAGATTCTCTCGAGCGCTTTTACGATATTCACATAGTTCGCAGGGCGCTCTCAAACTCGCTATTCTAATATTCTCATAGTTCGCAGGGCGCTCTAAGATTCTCTGGAGCGCTAGTATAAGATTCCCATAGCTCGGAGAGCGCTTCCGCACTCGATGGGGTGCTTTTCACAGCTCACAGGGCGCTAATACGACTCTATGGGGCGCCAGTATGATATTCACATTGCTCGCAGGGCGCTCTCAGAGTATCTCGGGCATCAGTTTGATATTCGCATAGGTCGCAGGGCTGTCTTAAACTCCCTAGGGCGCAAGTCCGATATTCTCATAGTTCGCACGGCGCTCCGAGACTCAAAGATTTTCTAGAGCGCTAGTATGATATTCCCATAGCTCGGAGAGCGCTTCCGCACTCGCTGGGGTGCTTCTCATAGCTCGCAGGGCGTTAATATGACTCTATGGGGCGCCAGTATGATATTCACATTGCTCACAGGGCGCTCTCAGAGTCTCTCGGGCCATAGCTCGCAGGGCAATCTGAAACTCTCTAGGGGACTAGTCTTATATACTCATCGTTCGCTGGGCGCTCTTAGATTCTTTCAAACGCTTTTCCGATATTCACGTAGTTCGCAGGGCGCTCTCAAACTCGCTGGGGCGCTAGTCTGTTATTCTCATAGTTCGCAGGGCGCTCTAAGATTCTCTGGAGCGTTAATATGATATTCCCATAGCTCGGAGAGCGCTTCCGCATTCGCTGTGGTGCTTCTCATAGCTCACAGGGCGCTCTAAAGCTCCCTATGGTGCTCGCAGGGCGCTCTCAGTCTCTCGGGCACCAGTTTAATATTCGCATAGGTCGCAGGGCTTTCTTTAACTCCCTAGGGCGCAAGTCCGATATTCTCATAGTTCGCACGGCGCTCCGAGACTCTATGGGGCGCTAGTTTGATATTCACATATCTCGCTGGGCGCTCTTCGATTCTCTGGGACGCTAGTATGATATTCCCATAGCTCGCAGGGCGCATTCAAACTCTCTAGGTTACTAGTCTGATGTTCTCTTAGTTTACAGGGCGCTTACAAATTCTCTGAGGCGCTAGTTTAATATTCTCATGGATTGCAGGGCGCTCTTAGATTCTCTCGAGTGCTTTTACCATTTTCACATAGTTCGCAGGGCGCTCTTAAACTCGCTAGAGCGCTAGTCTAATATTCTCATAGTTCGTAGGGCGCTGTAAGATTCTCTGGAGTACTAGTATGATATTCTCATAGCTCGGAGAGCGCTTCCGCACTCGCAGGGGTGCTTCTCATAGCTCACAGGGCGCTAATATGACTATATGGGACGCCAGCATGATATTCATATTGCTCGCAGGGCGCTCTCAGAGTCTCTCGGGCACCAGTTTGATATTCGCATAGGTCGCAGGGCTCTCTTAAACTACCTAGGGCGCAAGTCCGATATTCTCATAGTTCGCACGGCACTCCGAGACTGTATTGGGCGCTAGTATGAATTTCCCATATATTGCAGAGCACTTCCACACTCGCTGGAGAGGTAGTATGATATTCCCATGGCTCGTCTGGCAATTAGATAGGTGGGCAATAAACTTTCCAAACTTACAAGGCGCTTTCAACCGGTTTCAGTATCTTTGCGGCGCATATAAATGAGTATTTAAGCTTATGAGGCGGTAATAATCTATCCTAAGTTGCAGGGCGTTTTCAGGCTCTATGGGTCAGTAGTATGAGTATGTTGAGCTAACGGGTAGGTAGTATGCTCATGGGGCGTTATGCGAATAGTCTATCCTAACTTGCCGGGCGCTTTCAGATTTTCTGGGGCGCATATACTGTATCTCTTTGGAGCGTTGGTATGAGTATTTGAGCTCATGAGATGGTAGTGGACAGTCTATCCTAACTCGTAGGGCGCTTCCATGCTCTCTAAGGTGCATTTGGCGTATTTCTGTGGGAAGCTAGTATATTTTCTAGCTCAGGCGCAATGAAAAATCAAACTGATTAAAAAGAATTCTTGTTAGGTGCTTTTATGGTGTTTATAGTGAATAGTTTGAATGTTTGTGGGGGCAGTAGATGATACGCTAGCCAAACACACAGGGTACAAATAAACTGATTCAACCATCATGTAGGTTTGTCGTGCATTTTTATAAACATACTATAAATGCTTTTAAAATTTAATCATTGGCTTGCGTGTAACACCCGTTTTTTGTGCGAATTTTAATACTGTGCTGACGAATGAAGCCATCATATTGATAACTATTTTAACGCAATCCATTTTTTGCATGCCGAGGTATTAATACAATTTACTTGAACCTTTATTGTGTGATTAATAAAGACCATGTCTTAGCCCCTCCACTAAATCGCTCAAAAAGCTTTGATTTTTTTGTTAATTGTAGAAGATCATGTCTCTTAAGGCACGCATCTGCTCTCATTGCATAATCACTGATACACTGATTTCAAAATATCCCTTTTTCAAAACAACTTTAATGATGAATACAATAATTACTCATCTGTCAAACGTTCTATCATATCATTTATGTGTTGTATACCATGTTTAAAATATATGTATTAATAATATTCTTTAACCCTCAGAAAGGCAAGTGGTCTCAGAGGCACGGCTGGTTACAATAATTATCCTCTAATTTGAATAAACTTGTAATTATGAACAGAAATGATGGAGCTTTTTCGGACTTTCAATTCTCTCACTGATAGAAAGCCAAAAAAGACTTAATATCACCGGGTCTTAGGAGTAATGCTTGTTGAAGCCACTATTTTAGCTTGCCTTTTTGAGGATTAAGACCGTCCAAAGAGAAAATAGACTGCACAATGATGCGTGGGCGGCACTTGAAAACTTAATTTGCTGTAATGAACACATAAAAAAGGAGAGATGCACAGCAAACTGGCTTGAGCTATTTTAGCTTTAAAAAAATCGCAATATAAAAAAACGAGAGAAAACATAGATTTGAACTCACGTCCTTTAAGTTGATCTGCTATAACGTTATTAACTAAACTATATATACATTTCGAAATCGACACAATATAGCCCATCAAGTAAAGTATGAAAGTATTTTATCATTCATTCATTTCAGGTGTTCGGCAAGGGAGAGCTGAATAGTAACAGCAACTAAAGAATACGAAAGTTTAGCAACTTTGATAACCATTGAAGTATCTAGTTATTCAAACGCGAAGGCGCGACAATTGCCGATGATCAGCAGTTCTATCTATGTAACTTACAACTTGTAAGGCAATGCAGCAATGTTGTTCTTTCAGAATAGTTTTGTTTCTTACTGGCTCGATCGAGTCACTCGGTTTTCATGTTTTCTCGAGCATCTGATGCCTAGAGCACTTGTCAATTTTTCCCATTGTTACAACGTCTTTCGTTGCGATTTTAAGTTCCAATTCTGGGTGTTCAACATATTGAATGTAAAATGAATTCTAGGAAAAATATATCCAGTATATCCATCTACAAGAAGGCCCACTACCATTACTTTTACATAGGGTAAATTGCCTATTTTCACCCTATTAAGGAAGATATCTCACTAATTCATTAATTACTCGGCCTACAATCGATGGAATGCGTATGACTTGGCATCAAGAGCTTTGCTTCGTTGATTAGAATCAATCTAATAACAGAAATGCCCTGAAAACAATGAAATGCTCGTGTTTGAGCGCAACGAAAATTCGGATTTAGTGCCTCAATTGTCGCCCAATGCGTTGAACAAAGATGGCAAATAGAAACATGGTGAAAATAAGCTCATTACCCTATAAGTTAATGGTATGGGTAACGGGGCGTTGGAGCGGGACAGAACGGTTCGAACGGTATATATTAGAGACAGCAACGCTATGTTCGCGCTAAAATTATAAAGGTGAGGGTGATTGAATCCCAATAACGACCAACAAAAAAAATAAATTTAATTTTTTTTTCAGGGTGAATAGGCAATTTTGTTACCCTAAAGGGTGAATTTTTAATCGGTTTGATCGTATCTCTAACCGTTTCTGCAGAATACCACAAATGGCGCGCAGTATCTCAAAAGGTAGACAATCAGTGTTTACCTCTAGTAACGTTAGGAGAAAGGTTACTTTTTTAGCCTTACAAAATCATGTTTCCATAAAATCATTTTTACTGACTGATTCTATTTAATAAGCCAATTGTTCTTTGGAATATTAAATACGACCTAGACCTGCTATTTCGATGCTGTAGACTAATTATTTTGTGATATGACAATCTGATAAAATTAGAAGTTAACAAAAAGAATACTGGACAAATTCGAAAAATTAGATTCCTCAAAGTACAATGTCAGTCAATTAGATCAGTTTGAAGGTATTTGTAATTAATAAACAATTTCGCAAATGCAAAAATATATTACATAACATCACATTAATATATTGACTTGCGGTTTGAATATTGAAAAAATCATAATTTTGTCATAAAAAACCCTAAAGCTTTGGCGGTCTGAGGGAGTGGGAGCTAGAAAACTGGAACTTGTGCTTCTAATCAAACAAAACATTACGCTGCTCACTACACTACAGTGATTAAATCATGACAATATTATAACCGATTTGGTTAACCCAACATTTATTCATACATAGAATCTCGACATCAACATACCATGATCAGCCTCTTCATGACTTTACAAGTGTTCTCAACAAATTCCTTTGTTGGTATTGGAATTAGCTCCAACTTTACTGAATAGAGTAAGTCTCTATTTGAATTTGTTTGGAATCGAAAAAACGCGTTTGGAAATAACGAAAATTTTCCGAACTAACCGCAAAACCAATGGTTTAGACGCTATTAATACAGAGCACAAAAATAACATTTTAAAACTCTACACTGTTTATGTTCACTAAACAACCAAAAGTTTACAATTTCGTTTACCACAAGCAATTTCGAAAAAATATTATTCTGCTTAAAATTTCAGATATAGTAAGTATCTCAGAGCTAATGAGTATTCAATAGAAAATTCAGCCAAACTGCAGCAAGTTCTACTGCCCATGATCACAAAGCATTTCCTTAGAAATTAATAATCCCAAATATATGACAAATATGTGATCATGAACAGTATATTGCAGGTGAGTAAGTTTGGCGATATCTGTCATCAAACACCAGAAAGACAGAGTCTGCGGACCTGGAGCGCATTTTGATTGAACCCAAAAATGTTTGAACGGAGCATCCAGCGATAATGATAGTAATACCAAATACAAATTTACAAAACATATTTGTATTTGGTAATACCATCATAAACCTAAAAGCTTAAAATATAACTTTGTCAAAAATGCAATAAAGCGTGCAACACGCCAGAAATAACAGATATGCCATAACCGGGAACTTTCCCTTATTATTTAATACTATCGATTCCGCTTACAGGCAGCAAAAAAATCAAGAGCCAAAACTAATACCCTTCAAATCTGGCTGTTTATGACGATAACAACTGAACATTAAGGCCACTTATGTTGCTATGCTAGTTGCATCAATCATTTTACAACAATTTGAAAGAAACCTGTAAATTTTCATTGAATCTGATGTAGTAAAACGTGTCGTTCAAATATATCTAACAAAAAGCATCTTTCAAATATAACATCGCGATATGAACATCATATCGTAATCAGAAAAAAAAAGAACCAGAAAAAAACAGGGAGGAAGCGGAATGGGCTTGAGCCGGCCAATTACCACCAACCATTTGTTTACTCCGTAGCGCGTTTTCGAACGCGTATCAACAGACAGTCACTAGGTTGAAATATAACATACATGAACTTCTTCTGAGTGCCATAAGTTCACCGAGCTACGACTAGTAATTTTAGGGGAATTACGAATAAAACCGATCCCCTGCGACTTTCTCCATAAATAATTTTTTCTTCATTTTATTATGACAGGTTATTATTTATACGATTATGTACAGCATTTGAAGACAAATTAAACTTTCATTAGTACGTCAAATGTCACAAAAAAACAAAACAAACAACAGCAATGTTAATCGTCCGGATGTTAGATTTTGCTGGTGGATGTTATGGTTTTAATCAAATTAACCCTCTAGTTCCCAACACCGCCTCTAGGCGGTCTCTTTAAAAATCTAAATAAAACTACTAAAACATGATTGTCTGTTGTCATCCGCACTAGTATTTCTTCGCAACGCTCACACCTTTCATACACACACATTGTTTGAATAATCGTAGCTTTCTGTTAAAGGTAATTGAAGCTCAAAGTTGAAAATTCGATGAAAACGTGGAAAAAAAAAACTATTTTGTGTTTAGTGGTAATCTTCATTAAACAAATTTTAACTATTTTTGGAAATTTTAACAATTTTTTTTTGGGTAGCCTGTAGCAGTTTAATTTTTTTTTGTTTTGCTGAGCTGTAACAAAAACATGCTATCGTCGAAAGCAATCATCCCTGCAAAGTTAGGCTCCATTTTGAAAGTTCCATCTGGTGATTAGGGACCATTCATAAATTACGTAAGGCGTTTAGGGGGGTACGAGAAGTTGTGACATATTGGGGAGAGGGAGTAAGCCAGATCGTTACGTAACATTTTTTTTTCGATGAATTTGTTACGTAATAGGGGAGGGGGGGATAGAGAAATTTATTACAACTTGTTATATGGGGGGAGGGAGGAGTCAATCTTGGGCAATTTTTGCGTTACGTAATTTATGAAGGCATTGGCTTTAAATTTCCAAGCACAAACGTGATTGGAACACTTCAGTGAACCACCTGTTTCTTCTCTTTTTTCTTTTAGACAATACGGTGCACATGCGCCGGGCATGTCATGCTTGTGGATAAGGGCCATTCATAAATTACGTAACGTAAAAATTGCCCAAAATTGACTCCCCCCATGTAACAAATTGTCACAAATGTCTCCATCCCCCCCTCTTCTATTATGTTATTCATTGAAATTTTTTTTTCGGTGAAAACATATTACGTAACGATCTAGCTTACTCCCCCTCCCCCTATGTCACAACATGTCACAACTTGTCGTACCCCCTCCCCCCTAAAAGCGTTACGTAATTTATGAATCGTCCCTAAACAACTGCTTTCTTCGTTCCTTAGAGCGTTGCAGTAGTTCTGTGTAAGGGTTGGGGTTTAGAGATAAAAAGATTTTTTCGATAGCGCGTGAAAAGAGGCTTCAGCATCCGTATAGATATTATGCCTATTCATACCCAAAAGTAATTTTTTAAATCCTTTTTTTATAAAATATGCGGTTGGGGTAAGTTGGCGGTAACGCACACGGGGTAAGTAGGCGGTACTATTGATAGTGCAAAAATAGGAACTTTTTCTTGTGTCTCTCGTCAATGAAATGGACAATTATTTCAGCCAAATGCCTGAAGAATTTCGTAAATTTGCTTTTGAATATGGAGTACGCGTCGAAGTCAAAATGACAGGGTATTGAGACTGAAATATAATGAGATATGTCGAATACTATACAGTTTTATTGAAAAGACAATCGGCACATTCCATATGGACCACTCATGTGATTGTATTCCTATTGAATTGCTTATTTTCTGGCAGTCCGCCAACTTACCCCATGCATACCGCCTACTTACCCCGAGGCTGGGGTAAGTTGGCGGCTTTTCCGCGTTACTTTTTTGTCTCTAGAAATGAAGACAACGTATCAAACATTTTATTAAAATTCAGAGATGTTGCCAACAGTCTACTATTTCATGCAACGTGTTCTATTTTGCAAGATCTACCAAAGTCAAAGCAGTAAAAAATGAAAACTGAAAACACCGCCAACTAGCCCCGGTCTCCTCTACCGTTAGTAGCACAGCTGGCTGGTTGGCTGGCTTGATTGCAGAGGCGAAAGGAGCTCTCTCGCCCGGAACTTCAGTCTCATTCAAAAGTTCGGTATGGCTAGACGTCGCAGGTAAATAACTCTTACGTATGCGTTGGTGACCAACTGACATAAAAATAAATCCGCGTTAAACACCAAGACTTGAACCGACAATCAATATCTCACCAAAGAAACCCCTTTACTAACCGCGCTATAGCGATACAGTGTCTTCGCAAAGTGACATACATAAGTTTCGCTTGAGCGTGAACGATTCAAGCGTATTGAGCTGCGGCCCGTGCATGGCATGGTTATGGGACATTGCAAGTTGACGTCATATGAGTAAAAATGCTCGAAGATATGACACGCTCGCTGAGCTGTCATTTTTTCGAGCATTTTTACTCATACGACGTCATCTTGCAATGTCCCATACCCATGCATGCACGAGCAGAAGCTCTGCGCTTGGATCGTTCACGCTCAAGCGAAACTTATGTATGCCACTTTGCCATCACACTGTTATGTATCGCGTTAGCTCAGTTAGTAAAGGGGTGTCTTCAGTGAGACAATGATTGTCGGTTCAAGTCTCTTGGGTAAATTATTTTAACGCGAATTTCTTTTTATGTCAGTATGGTCACCAACACATACGTAAGAGTAATTTGCCTGCGGCTTTAAGCCATACCGAACTGTTATGAGAAATAAGTTCTTGGTCAGATAGCTCCTTCCCCTCTGCAATCAAGCCAGCCAGCCAGCCGGTGCTGTGCTACTACGCGGTACGTTAGTTGTTTCTGAAATTTCATGTTTGACTATACTTATACAGCTCATGAAAAAAAACAAAACTCGGAAGCCCGAAACTCATGCCTCTTGCTCTCTAAGCTCAAGCTTTTACACAGAACTACTGCAACGCTCTTTGGAGCGAAGAAAAAGTCGTTTAAAAACATGACATGACCTCCCTCCCCGCATTGGAAAAAAGAAAAAAACAGGTGGTTCGCTGAAGTGTTCCAATCACGTTTTTCCTTTGAAGTTTAAAACCAATACCATTTATAGTCTAGGGAATTCGTTGGGGTGGTTGTGCCATTGTGCCCACCAAGTCCGCCCCCGTCTTTTTCGCGTTTGCACGCACGATTAAATTAACTACGTTTGATATTTGGTATACTCCAGTAATTATTAACAAGTTCGTCCTATACGTTGGAATTTTTATTGAGAGATTCACTGAAACGTACACGCCGCACCAACTGCTTCTTAAATGCCGCTGTAAGGTTGCCAGTAAGCTTTTAGTGTAACTAGCAATTGTATTTGCTATTTGCGTTTGAAATTTAGTATGTAGCGGTAGTAATAAGCCTCCCATTTTGGTTTAAACGCAAGGACAATTTTTAAAACAGAATTTGATTGATTAGTTTATCTCATTTACCCAATTTTATCAATTCTGTAATCTAAAAGGACTTTTCAATTCAGAATGAACGTTGTGAATTTGGCATCACTTGCACCTGGTATAATCAACCTGCACAAAACGTTGCATAACGCAGTGCTGTTTTCTGGAACAATATGTGTTATCCTTTAGCCCTTCTCCTTTTGTGGCACAGACCTGTTGGTTCATATTTATTTAGCCCTTCGTTATGCAAAATCGCGATATTATGACAGATGGGCTAAGCGCGGCGTATCATGGAGCGCGGCCGTTCCTTTCAATCGGGAAAGGCCGCGTGGAATTTTGGGGAAATAATTAGGATGAAAATAATGTTTTATGCTTATAAAAGTTATTCATCTTTGTATGCAAAACCCTTCGTTCATAATTTAGGAAATATTTCTAAACAAATCAATCGTGCGAATGCTCTGTGCACGATTACATTTTCACTGGATACATTTCAAGATAAATGCCGTAGCTTCGTCAGTTTTAACTATTTTCACATACATGCACAGAAAAAAATATTTTGTAATTTTAAGTTTATTTTCATGCACATGTTTGGAGCATGAATATAAATGTAAAATTAAGTTCCACCACAAACACACACGACTTGTCGTGCTTTCTTCAACGAATTTTATTATAATTTTACACGTGGATTGAAAATTACAGTTTCTTTAAACGGAAAACCAATGCGCTTCTTATGTATTTTTACTCGAGAACTGCTGTAAAATGAATGATATGTAATATTACACGAATGAAAGTGTAAAATTGTATGCTGTTTGGTGCTCCAATTGATTTTAACGTAATTTTCAATCAAATTTTCGATTCAATCGTTGTATGTTTACATTCGTATTGATTTACATGTCGTTTAAATTTCATTATTTTTTGGTGTGTGTTTAACAAACATATGACTACTAGGGTGGCACAAATTTTCATATTTAAATTCGTGTGTTCTAAAAAATGAACAATGCTAACTCCGGCAGATACTAGTACAGTGTACAACTTTTCCAAGAAAAGTAATAGGCTACGACTTCTGGTTCAAAAGTTATTCTGTATACCCACAGTGTCTATATCGTTCAAGAAAAATTGAATTTATCTGAATACCCTGGCTGATATTGCAAACAAGTTAACCAACCTCTCATTATAAAATTATTATTATGACAGAGGAACAACATCTCATAGTAATTTTCTGGCTAATAAAATTTTAAATGGTTTAACCTGTAGGAGAAGTATGATTAAAGCCGATACCAAAAGCTTTAGATACCTTTTCTGAGTTGTCACAAAACCAATAAAATTATATTTTTTGCTTAAAATACTTGTTTGGAAGGTTCTTGGCAAGACCTATTTTTGCGAGGTCCTCAAAAAACAATTTAATAAAAAATAATTTTCGCTACACTTTATCATTGAAAATGTAATATGTACGTGTGTTCAAAGTGAAAGTAAGTGTGATGTATAGGTAAGTATATGTGATACAAATATGTGCATATTGTAGCTTCATCACGTAGTAAAAGGAAGAGAGTGCAAAACTTTAGTGTTATAAGCAAGAGTATTTCATCCTATATGATTTTTTCATGGTATGGATGTTTTCAAATAATCCTTCCGAACAACATTGCAACCTTCATAAGATATTTTGGCTGAAAGTTGAATGAATAGCGCACAAGTCGCAGGCAGAATGACAGATAAAATTTCGTGCCGTGCCGTTGGACCATTGTCCAACTAAAAAACATCTGAACGCCAAAATCTCACGTCAAATTTGCTTTATTAATCTTTTACACTACTAACGTCTTCTTTGGAGAGTTTTTGACATTTGTCAGTTGGTCCAACTAGCGAATCAAATTCGTTAGTTGGACATAGGCTGTGGGCCAACCAGCGAATCACCACTGTACATTCCTCATTCATGACTATAATACAACCCGTGCAAAAACGTTTCGTTGATAATGGTTTGCCTCAAGGCGAGATGGATGTCGCAATAAAATCACCTCCCCGACTAAAAATGAACCCACCCTCCGCAACCGGGCCATTTGTAAACTTTTCCGGACCGAAGACAAGAAATGTTTGGATCTATTACAGATTTTTCGCGTTCTGATGAAGCAATATTCGGCGGTGACAGAAACATCAATAATTAGCCCTGATAAGCTTCTGGTGGAGGAAAATAATTTGAAGCACGTAAATTATATTGCTGGCTACGGGCCTTTTGCAAAGGAGTATAGTGTATATGTACCATCTAATCGGGTTGAATGTGACGCGGTCGTCCTCATGTTAGCTGTTTTACCCCTTTATAAGACAGTGGCAACTATATTGTCACCTTTTCTTTTCCTGCATGGACAATACAATTAACTCGATTTTGAATAAAATACTCTACACCCTATAAGTTGGTGATCAAAATTTGTAAAAACAAGTATTTTTTATCCGAAAACGCGGTTCTTGAGTTGCAAAAATTACAAAGATCAAAATAAAATGAATCTGAATAGGTGGCAATATAGTTGTCTCAAACCCATTCCAATGAAGGCTTTGAATTACTTTTGAAATGTTTCTCTTCATTCTGAGCTTGCAACATCAGCTATGGATGAAAAACAACAAACAAACAACACGAAGTCAGAGAAATCGGGATAAGATCATCCAAAAAAATACCACCGCCTGTGGTCTGTCCTAGTGCCTGAGCGCTAAATGGTTTACGAAAACGGGAATCGGTAAGCAAAAATTCCTATTCCTGTGAGAGTACCCCGCTCAGCACCAGCTAAATAGGATAATTCGAAACGACTAGCGCCAAGAAAGGTAGTTGTAAAGACATGTCGGTCATTAAGGTCAGCACCTCGGGATCGTTTCGCGTCTCGGCAGGTGACGATATTTACAGTAGACATCAGCAAGTTAGATATACCGCGAAAGTTGGACAGCAAGCAAAAAACAACAGCAATGGGAAATCTACGAACAATTAACACAATATAAAAAGAGTAAACACACAATCCCTACTGAGGTAATACCTAACGGTGACTGCGTAAGTTGAAGGCTGGTAGGAACAAGAGGTTTAGGTTTAGTCGGTAAGCTTACTACAAATCACTGCAGTAATCCGCACTGCCACGAACCACAGGCAGCGCTGTCTGTTCAAGATTCCTTCTCGATAACAGACATTGTCCCAATTTGTTGAGCTGGGTCGATTGATACAAAAGAATAGGGCCTCCAGACCTGAGAAAAGATCTTCAAAGTTTGAGGGTTGCTATACCCTTCTTTTGTAAGAAACGAATAAAACCAACCCCCTTGAAAATGTCCTGAGCACTGGCCTGAACAGAGGTGGAGGTAAAAACAGTGAATCTAGCAATAACAAAAATGGTTACATAAAAACGGGAATAACGGTAGCTAGCTTAACCTTTCGTATGGATTTCTTCCTATACTATCCTTAAGAAATAGAGTTTCATAAAATGTGTTTACCGGGCGATTGACTATATTGCCACCTTTTTCAAAACAGTTTTTATTACGAAATAAATGTAGATTCTAAACTAAGTGAAAAAACCGTGTTTCCATTAATATAACATTCATTATTAGCCCCAAACTCTCGGCCTTATCGAGGGTTAAAGACCCCATGCTTCAGTCAGGGAAGATACAGGATGTTTGCATTCAACATCAGTGGCAGCTGACAGGAATACGTCATACGTCAACTTAGACTCTTATCGGGTGACCTTCGTCAGTTTTGCTCTACCTACCTCCTCTTTGACAATGATCGTCTACCTGTTCGCCTTTTTGTGCCGCGGGTAATGAAATGCAAAAATTGTAAACAATCAGGACACACAGCCTCCCATTGTAGCAATAAGGTTCGTTATGGGAAATGCGATGAGAATCATGTGGATGACTCCTGGGGAAGGGGTGTCGAAAAGTATCTTTACAGTGGGGGAAATCAACATAATCTCCCGACATGATGATACAGTGCGGAGAGAAACTGAAGAGTCCCCTTAAGGGACGCTCTAAGGGATCTTTCGCAGAAATGCTGCTTTAAATAGCTAAGCCACAAGTCTCTACTAAAATCTATACTGGCTTGTCTACTGACGATGGTGACTCTGATGAACACCAGGAGGGAACATCTTCTGCTGCGCCTAGAAGCAATAGAAAAAGGAGAAACTTTTCCTCTCCTAAGATTCGTTGTAATGTTCAGAAGGTGTCTCTTCAATGTCCTACAAAAATAACAGTACTTACTGGTGCAAAACCGAAGCAAACAGCTCCTGGTCTCCGAAACCTGAGCTCAGAAAAGAAGTTCCCAGAACTGTGGACCGTATTGTTACAGAACACCCTCTTAAAAGCATCCTGGTAAGTTTTCTCATTGCAATAAAAACATTCTTAATGCAGTTGACTGCAAAATAGCCCCTCCTTTCAGCGATTGTATCCTTCGATAGCTAATTCGAACGAGGTCACGGATTTGATCACTGTTTAACAGTAGCATTAAAAAAACATTATCCCGAAACTCGATACTTCAGAAATAGATTTTAATTTTATTTGCTTGGATCGAGAACACTCTTACGGAAGAGCACTTTTGAGGATCAAAAAGTGCTATTTTTTCAATAGAATTAACCTTCCCTCGACACCAGGCGACTCCATTGACCATTTTGAACACCGGTGAAATAACACGGATCCCTGCTCCCCTAGCGCGCCCAAGCTCCTTAGACTTGTCCCTCTACTCGACTCGGTTAGATTGCATGTGGAAGGTAATTCCTGATTGACACGGCAGCGATCCTCTGTCAATCTTAATCACTATTGCTAACGGCTTAAGGCCAACGAGTACAATCAATATTTCGTCTGAGCTCAAACGAAATAGTGATTGGAAGAGCTAAGCATCCTGCATCCGGTAAACTCGAGTCCATGCAAGACCTTCCTCCGGAGGAAGAGTACGGCTTCTTGGGTGGCTTTATTCTCGACACCGCTATTCAAGCTCAGAAAACGTGTACCAAACGCGAACTCTCGTGGAAGGTCTCCCAACCCGTGGTGGGACAAAAAGTGTTGAAACGTGTACGCGAAGAAGGCCACCGGCGTACAAGATCAACCGGAATGGCGGGTTACCTGAGCCAATGAAAATTTTTATGAAAGCCAACAAACGCTTACTGTCGCTGGTTCGTTGACGGATTAATGAGAGAAACCGAACCTGAAACAGTACTAACGAGGGAGTTGGATATTCGATTTCGCCAAGAAGGTTTGTACGGATTCCGCCCGGCACAGAAGATTTACCGCGCCGCTTCCCCCCGCGGACGATAATGTAACAATAAAGCCCCAGACAATTTTTACATGAAGTTCCAAATATTTTCATACTTTCGCTACACAGCCTGTTGATTTCGAAAAGAGGCATTTCCGCATTATTCCGCGCACAGAACAGAATCCACGATAACCGCGCTACCGGATCTCTCGGGAACTTCAGTTCTGGATAATATGTTTGATTTCGTCTGCCAAATAATGCCTGCACTTCATAATTACAGACGGATGTTATAGAAAGAAAGCGGTATCTCGAGAAAACAAAAAAATCAACACAGTTAACAATCGTCGTTTTATGTTTGATATCACAATATGACAACACGTCCAAGCAGCCCTTTAGTACTTTTAGTTTCCAAGCCGAAGGTTTGCCTATGTCACTTTCGTCCAATCACGAGCTGGTTCAGAATTGGTTCAAAAACAGGGGACAGAGCTGGCGGATCCTATCCTAGGTATCCATTACAGATCCCAAAGCTGTCGATTTGCAAGGACCATTGCAAGATGTCTTGGACAATTTGCCTACTTGGGCCCTCCAGCTGGGTATCGAATTCTCCAAGGAGAAAACTAAGCCAATCGCACAAACATGCGCCGTGCATTGTTCCACCAGATCTCAACTATTAAATTACCTTCAGGCCCGAGTAAGGTCACCCAATGTCCCGATGCGGGATGTACTGGCAAATCGCAATCTCCTCTATATATCCCTCGTATGTAGTTTCCTAAAAACCATCAATATATAGATTTACCTGCCCCTTTTATTTTTATTATCATTCTCAGAAGTGTCCTCTTCCACATATATCGTACATCCTTGATGGTTTGATGCAAGTGACACGAAACATCTCTGTCGAAAATGTTAACAAACGCGGAATTTGCAGCACAAACATCACACGCGCAGCTCGATATGTTGCCGGTCGTCATCTGACGAAGACCGCCCGAGTCTGTAATCGATGCCGTTGATCTCCCGTAAACTTGAACCCCTATTTCTAATACCAAGGAATTTTCCTCCCCTCTCCATCTGATTTTTTTTTGAATTTATAATAAAAGCAACGTTCGATTCTTAAAATAACAAAATGAAATTATTTAGCTCATGCACTAAAAAATCAAGAAGTTTTCACCTTCATCATTAAGGGGTTATATACAAAGTTGGAACTCAAAAAATTGAATGAAAATTATTGAATATTCACACACTTTTGAAAATATCTGTGCGAAATTTTATCCAGGTCGGAGAACTAGATTTCAAAGTATAGCCGGTTCGCAGCGCGCTGGTTCTTTTGCGAATAAGGTGAACATAACAAAATTAAGCGCCATTATATCGCAACTAAGTTTTTTGAAAAGTACCGTTGCGGTGAACGTGATTTCGCAAAAACTTCTCATCCGATTTTCATTTTTTTTAATTGTTTGTATTTACACTTGTACTTGAACGGTTGCTTTTTCATCCAAAAATTATCAATTCTTTGCAATGATTTTTTGTTTAAAACTCCATTTTTTGATCAACATAATTTTTTTTGAAGGAAATTCTTTCCCAATAACCGCTCCGTTCAAGTTTACCACAATACATTTTTCTTAAATAATCAGTTTACTTTTTTGATTTCAGTAGAGCGGTTCGACTTGGAGACCGTTCATTGCAAACCTCTGCCAAAAAATACGCTTCGGGGATGGGTCAGAACTCCGCCAATCTTGAATATTTTTTTTAATTCAGCTTGTTTTTTTCGAACTTCGAGAGTACTACCACTACTATTTTCGCTTTTTCGAATAAAATTTGCATTAAGCACTTTAAAAAAAATCACGAACTTAGCTCACTTTTTCGCCACAACTTTGTATATAACCCCTTCATAGAGGTATATTTCAGTCCCTAGGGTGGCTCAGCTTGTTGAACAAAGCCTATGTTTAGAGTTAGCATATTATGTACTAGACTACCGCCCCAATACCTCAACAGTAACAGTTCCAGGAGGTTCGTTTAGGGCGTATGTTTAAAAACAGGGCATTGCCATCACCAAACAAAATTCACATCATATTTACAAACCATTTTGTAAGTTTCTATCACAGGGTGTCTACTATAAAGTAGCCTTGCTTTATTGGTATTATTGAAATATCTCATGGAGTATTCAGACTCCCATATGAATCTTTTACACCATCTTTCCAACATGATTCTAAATATTTAAAAAATAAAAAATGGATCGAGATAT
>NC_080670.1:107091944-107104444 GCF_030247195.1 Topomyia yanbarensis | reverse complement strand
AAAGGCAAAAAACCGCGTTAATTGCGAAATCCGTGTAAAAAAAGCCGTGTTAATTCAGAAAACCGTGCAAAAAAAAACCGCGTTACATTCAATGCAAAAGACTTAGACGATTTTAGGAAAAGGGATGATTTCGAAGTTTTATCAAAAATGTTGTAAGTCCTTTTGAAGGCAAAAGACTTAGACGATTTTTGAACAGGTTTTTTTTGCACGGATTATGCAAGTAGCACGGTTTTTGCTTTTTCCAATTCCTTAGGTTTTTGGAAAAGTGGAAACGTCGGATCTTGAGGTTTCCTTTTGTCCCGCACTTTAACAGTATGGTTGTTTTCGGTACAGTGTTAACGAGTAGGCACCAAATATCGATGCCTGAGGCCATTTGGAATACCAAGATGACGACTTCCGGTCTAACAGAATTTTCAATAACCCAATCAGTATGCATATTTTCCGAGCGGGCCTAATGAGCGCATGATAGAGATCAATGTCTGAGGCCATTTTGAAATACAACATTGAGACTATCGGCTTAGCGATATTCTGTATAACTCACAACATGGAGTGTTTTGGAACTGGATTGACAAATATGCAGTTGCCAGAGGTCTGGCGTCATTGTAACACCCAAGATGGTTCTGATTATTTAGTATAAATATCCAGCGTAAAACAAAAAGATACATTTATTTTTGTATATTTTGCATTTATAAGATAAGAAAAATGTGCTCATGAATGGATTTACTCGAATTTGAGTTGGTTCGTCTGCTAGAGCTCATCGAGCGAATCTTCATGCGAGACTCAAAGTCGAATCAAAAATCTGACATAATCAGGGGGAAATAATAAAATCAGGTCTTCGCTGTATTATTAAGGGGGGCGTCTGGTGTAAAGTGCTCAAACCGAAAGTTATTTTGTTTTACGATTTTGAAGGCAAGGGAACAATGCATCTTTTATGTAATGTTAAGCTTTAAATTTGTACGTTTATTCTGTACGAAAAAAATATTTGCACGGCCTTATTCTGCGCGGCATGTGACGTGAGACGACGAAACTCACCTCACTTTACGTGACTTTTCTCACCCGATTCTGAGAGTCGACTCGGGTGAGGTGAGATTCCTCATTGCGGTTAAATGGGAGTCTCACGTCACCCGAAGTGACTCTTCAGAATTGGGTGAAGTTACATAGAGTGAGGTGAGATTAGTCGTCTCACGTTACACGCCGCGCAGAATAGGGTCGGCAGCCACGCAGAGCCACACATACGAGCGTTCCAAGAGTAGACGTCCAACCATTTCCACGTCGAGGAGCGCCGCGGCTAACACGATGACTCTTGATAAAATTGTTTGACACAGGAAATTAAGTAAAATTTGTAAAGCTTAGACTTGTAGTTACTCGATGAACCCAAAAAAAAGTTCGAGTTTAGGAAAATGGCTTCATGTAAACCGAAAAATCTCATATTTTTCTGTAAAATTCGTGCACTTTTCTTCAAAATAATAGAGAGAACAATTTTTTCATTCCGTTTTCTGTGGTTCACCGACAGGCTACATATATTGTGCATTTTCATAAAAAAATCAAGTCAATTCTTTGATTAGTTTTTGAGTTATCGTGTTCACCAATTTGAAAGACGCGGTTTCGAAAAAACGCTATTAAATGATACTCCATATCAAATTGCATCACGGAAAAAATGACGTGGAAAACAATCCATTTGGTATTTTCTCTTAAAAATTTGGGTGGAAGTAGTTTAAAGTGTATTGTTCACACTGTATTTTTATCGCTGTCAGTCTTAAGAAAATTGTTGCCGATAGATTGAAATCTGCGTGTGTCACAGCAAATACGCGCGAGGAGTGCATGGCTGTTTAAAACAAAAGAAGTTCAGCGTGGTCACCGAGATTGCGGGAGACGATTCTAGAGGCTCAATACTAACAATTAAGCGGATAAAAAAGAAGTCGATTTTTTTGCCCACTACACCAGAAGCACTCTTAAGATGAATGAGATGTACACTAAAGCAGAGATGATGCTTATAGAGATGCGCGAAGACTAAAGCCAAAAGTTCCAATCGAACCCAAAACAACGGTTCCAAACTAGCAATATAAACAAATATGGCGGATTTAGGAAGTAATGCGTGGGGAGTATCGAGATTGAAATGAAAAGAAATGCATGTCTGCATCCTGCATCATCGATACATTTTTTCTAGTGCAACGAAAAACATGTAGACAGGCTCAGTAACGTAAATCAATGCGTTTCCAAGTTACATGATTGAGTATTGTGGGAAATATTTCAAAAAAGGAATTCGCCAAGCATTCATTAAAACTACAAGTCACTCGCTGTTTACACAATATTCCTGGTTGCCAAAACTAGCAGACAAATAATTTGTAAAACCGTGCAGCCAAATTTACTGTTTTTCTCGCCGCGTGTCTTTATATTTAAAACATCGTCTTGGCACTAAAATAGAAGTCACCATCTTAGATGAAAACATGACTTCCGGAATTGACATCCGGTATCTATTCATTAACGCTATTACAAAAATTCTCACATTGTTGTGGTAATTGAAAATTTTACTAAACCGAAGTAGCCATCTTGATTTTCGAAATGGTCTCAGACATTGATATTTGGCACCTACTCGTCAATCCCGTTCCAAAAATACTCATATTGATTGGGCTTTGGAGAATTCCACAGAACCGGAAGTCGCCATCTTGAATTTCAATATGGCACCAGACATCGATATCTAGCGTCTATTCGTCAATTCCATTCCAAAAATACCCATATTGATTCGATTTTAGAGAATTCCAATGAACCTGAAGTCGCCATCTTGGTTTTCCAAATGGCCTCTGACACTGATCTCTATCATGCGCTCTATTAGGCCCGCTCTGAAAATATGCATGCTGATTGGGTTATAGAGAATTCCACTGAACCGGAAGTCGCCTTCTTGGTTTTTAAAATGGCCTTAAACATCGATATCTGACGGCCACTCATCAATCCCGTTCCAAAAATAGCCATATTGATGGGGTTTCAGAGAATTCCACTGAACCGGAAGTCGCCATCTTGGTTTTCTAAATGGCCTCAGACATGAACATTTGGCATCTACTCGTTAATGCTGTTCCAAAAGCAATCACTTCCACTTTTCCAAAAATCTTCGAAATTCTTTGCATTCAAAATGGAAAAGCAGAAACCGTGTTAATTGCGAAAACCGTGCAAAAAAAACTTGGTCAAAAACCGTCTGTCTTTTGCCTTCATAAGGATTTTTGCTAAAACCGTGTTAATTGCGAAATCCGCGCAAAAAAAAATTGATCAAAAATCGTCTAAGTTTTTTGCCTCCAAAAGGACTTAGAACATTTTTGCGAAACCCGTGCAAAAAAATTGTTGAGAAATCGTCTAAGTCTTTTGCCTTTAAAAGGACTTAGAATATTTTTGCGAAAAACCGTGTTAATTGCGAAAACCGTGCAAAAAAAACCGTGCTAATTGCGAAAACCGTGTAAAAAAGCCGTGTAAAAAAAAACCGTGCAAAAAAAAAACCGTGTAAAAAAAACCTTAGTGTCCTTATCCACAGGTTTTTAAAGAAGAAGTTTGTCAACAAATCGACAAAATGCTGTGTGACGGAATCATACGACCATCACGTTCTCCATATAATTCACCAGTATGGATTGTTCCAAAAAAAGATGACGCTTCAGGAAAAAAGAAATTCAGATTAGTGATCGATTATAGAAAAATTATCCAAAAAACTATTAGTGATCGTTATCCAATACCAGAAACGTCCACAATTTTAGCGAATTTAGGTAAAATGATATATTTTACTACCATTGATTTGACATCTGGTTTTCACCAAATTCCAATGAATGAGAAAGATATTGAAAAAACAGCATTTTCGGTTAATAATGGAAAATATGAATTTGTACGTTTACCGTTTGGTCTTAAAAATGCACCAGCAATTTTTCAGCGTGTAATGGATGATGTTTTACACGAACATATTGGTAAAATTTGTAATGTTTACATAGATGATATATTGATTTTCGGAGAAACTTTAGAAGAAAATTTAGAAATCATACTTGAAACAATACGAAAGGCTAATTTCAAAATACAACCTGACAAATCTGAATGGTTGAAAACTGAAGTTGAATTTTTAGGATTTATAGTATCAAAAGATGGTTTGAAACCAAATCCAAAAAAATTGAAAGTATTCAACAATACCCAGAACCAACCAATTTGAGAGAACTTCGTGCCTTTTTAGGATTATCTGGATATTATAGACGCTTCGTGAAAAATTATGCTAAAATTACCAAACCTTTAACAAAATTTTTGAAAGGTGAAAATGGTCATCGTCAAATCCTTAAGAATGAGTCGAAAAATCATAAAATCACTTTGGATGACGAAGGTCGAAAAAGTTTAAAATTATTAAAAGATATTCTTTCTTCAAATGATGTTTTATCATTTCCAGATTTTAGTAAACCTTTTTTGCCTTTCTCATATAGAAAGGTTATGCAATCACTCTGAAAAACGTCAACCTAATCCCGGCCCGGAGGGCCGAGTGTCATATCCCATTCGACTCAGTTCGTCGAGATCGGAAAAAGTCTGTAAGTGTGTGTATGTATGTATGTGTGTGTGTATGTGTGTGTGTATGTGTGTGTGTATGTGTGTGTGTATGTATGTGCGTATGTGTCAAATAATGTCACTCATTTTTCTCAGAGATGGCAGGACCGATTTGCCCAAACTTAGTCTCAAATGAAAGGTGCAACCTTCCCATCGGCTGCTATTGAATTTTGGATCGATCGGAATTCTGGTTCCGGAATTACGGGTTTCAGAGTGCGGTCACACAGAAATTTCTCATATAAACTATAGGAAAAATTAAAAATAGAATTTTTATTTTTGATGCTAAATGTGTTCAAGGTGCATGAAACGTCGAGATTTGATGCAAACTCGAAAAAAAATTTGACTACGATTCACTTTTTTGGATTTTGGCACATTTTTGCCTTTCTCATATAGAAAGGTTATGCAATCACTCTGAAAAACGTCAACCTAATCCCGGCCCGGAGGGCCGAGTGTCATATCCCATTCGACTCAGTTCGTCGAGATCGGAAAAAGTCTGTATGTGTGTGTGTATGTATGTATGTGTGTGTGTATGTATGTGTATGTGTGTGTGTATTTGTGTGTGTATGTGTGTGTGTATGTATGTGCGTATGTGTCAAATAATGTCACTCATTTTTCTCAGAGATGGCTGGACCGATTTGCCCAAACTTAGTCTCAAATGAAAGGTGCAACCTTCCCATCGGCTGCTATTGAATTTTGGATCGATCGGAATTCTGGTTCCGGAATTACGGGTTTCAGAGTGCGGTCACACAGAAATTTCTCATATAAACTATAGGAAAAATTAAAAATAGAATTTTTATTTTTGATGCTAAATGTGTTCAAGGTGCATGAAACGTCGAGATTTGATGCAAACTCGAAAAAAAAATTTGACTACGATTCACTTTTTTGGATTTTGGCACATTTTTGCCTTTCTCATATAGAAAGGTTATGCAATCACTCTGAAAAACGTCAACCTAATCCCGGCCCGGAGGGCCGAGTGTCATATCCCATTCGACTCAGTTCGTCGAGATCGGAAAAAGTCTGTATGTGTGTGTGTGTATGTATGTATGTGTGTGTATGTGTGTGTGTATGTGTGTGTGTATGTGTGTGTGTGTATGTATGTGCGTATGTGTCAAATAATGTCACTCATTTTTCTCAGAGATGGCTGGACCGATTTGCCCAAACTTAGTCTCAAATGAAAGGTGCAACCTTCCCATCGGCTGCTATTGAATTTTGGATCGATCGGAATTCTGGTTCCGGAATTACGGGTTTCAGAGTACGGCCACACAGAAATTTCTCATATAAACTATAGGAAAAATTAAAAATAGAATTTTTATTTTTGATGCTAAATGTGTTCAAGGTGCATGAAACGTCGAGATTTGATGCAAACTCGAAAAAAAAATTTGACTACGATTCACTTTTTTGGATTTTGGCACATTTTTGCCTTTCTCATATAGAAAGGTTATGCAATCACTCTGAAAAACGTCAACCTAATCCCGGCCTAAATTTTTTTTTCGACTCGTTTAGGGTTTCTGGATTTTAACAGGGGCGTAGTTGATGGTTTTTCGGAGAGGGGTTACACCCCCCATCTACTGTTCGCGCCCCTCCTTTAAAAATCTCCCTAAATCACCCCTCAGACCACCACCCCATCCAGCCCTCATACTCCTCCCTTTCAACCCCATCATCTTTAAACCACCACTATATCACAAAGCATACCAATTTAAGCTGGGGAGTCGTTCGTTCATGGGACTTTCGCCCTCTTCACATACCCAGCCCCGCATGACAAAATGAGTTAGCAAGCAGATAACATTGATCTAATGCTGATTAGGCTAATGGAGTATGATATTTTTTTGTTTCAAGTGTTTCACCGTCGACACGTAGCTCATCAAGTTCGTGGCTGGCATGCCATTGTGTATAAGTGCAAAGTGTACTAAGAATGTAATGGACATTTCCACGATTATGTTGAACATAAAAAGCCTCCGTGCCATAGTTTAGAGAAATGAGAAAGTCATAATTGCACCGCTAGGTGGATTAAAACAGGTTTTATTAACAACTGATGCTTCCAACAAAGGAATTGGAGCAGTAATATCTCAAGAATTTCATGATGGAGAAAGACCTATAACTTTTATTTCTAAAACACTTTCAAGTACGGAAGAAAATTATGCAACGAATGAAAAAGAAATGCTTTCAATAGTTTGGGCATTGAAATCCTTGAGAAATTTTATTTATGGTCACAAAATTAAAATTTTTACTGATCATCAACCATTAACTTTCACAATTTCACCAAAAAATAATAATGCCAAACTTAAAAGATGGAAAGCTTTTATTGAAGAGCATGACCACGAAATTCATTACAAATCACGAAAGGCAAACATAGTAGCAGATGCTTTGTCACGAATTCAAATTAACTCAATGACGGCCACCCAACGTACAGCGGAAGATGATGACAGTTCCTATATTCCTTCAACAGAAGCTCCAGTAAATGTTTTTAAAAATCAATTAATTTTTAATTGGTAAAAATTCAAGTTACGGTTTAGTAATTCCTTTTCATAATTATAAAAGACACATATTCATTGAAAAGAGATTTTCGAAAGAATTCCTAAAGGAAAAACTAAAAGAGTATTTTAATCCAGGAGTATTAAATGGGATTTATACAGTTGAACCAATAATGGGAGTAATTCAAGAAGTTTACCGAGAAACGTTTAATCCTACATAAATAAGAGCTAGATTTTCACAAATCAAAGTACAAGATTTAAATAATGAATAAAGGCAATTAGAAGAAATTAAAAAAAATCATCAGTTTGCGCATAGAAATTCTCAAGAAAATTCAAATCAATTATTGAAAAATTTTTACTTTCCAAAAATAAAGAAAATTGTTAGTCAATTCGTAAAAATTGTGAAACTTGTAAAACAGAAAAGTATGAGCGTAATCCCCAAGAATTTATACCATTTAAAACACCTATTCCAACGTATCCTGGGGAAATAATTCATATTGATATTTTTGTATATGATCAAAATAATTTGTTTTTAACTTCAATTGATAAATTTTCCAAATATTTAAAATTCAAACCAATTGAATCAAAATCACTTCTAGACATTGAAGAAGCTCTGTTAAATATTGTACATGAATGGAATATTCCAAAAATGATAGTATTAGATAACGAAAGTTCGTTTAGTTCAAATGTAATTGAACAAAGATTGAGAAATTTAGGTTTTGAAATTTATAAAACTTCGATTCATAAATCCGAAACAAACGGTAAAATAGAAAGAAGTCATTCAACATTGAGAGAAATTTCACGATGTATTAAAAAAGAATCACCACAAATTACTATTCCAAAATTGATGAGAAGTGCAGTTTATAAATACAACAATACAATCCATTCATTTATAAAAAATTACCCAAATATATCAAAAAAAAGAATGACAACATCCAAAATAAAGATTACCCTGTATTTGATCAAGGAACGTATGCTTTCGAGAAAACCAATGAAATTTTAAAAAGAAAAAGTAAATTCAAAAAAATCAAAATTAAAGAAAATCATGATACATTTGTAATCGATTCTAATAATCGAAAAATTCATAAAGTAAATTTGAGAAAAAATCTTCCATAATATATTTTTGTGTTTCTCTTATTTTCAGATTCGCAGTATGTGTAATTATATTAACAGTCGAAGCAAGGATACAGATACATGACTTAAATCGAAATCCTTTGGTAATAATACCATTAGGAAAAGCGAAAATTAAATTAGGATATGTAAGAATTATTCAACCCATAATTTTTGCCTTTCTCATATAGAAAGGTTATGCAATCACTCTGAAAAACGTCAACCTAATCCCGGCCCGGAGGGCCGGGTGTCATATCCCATTCGACTCAGTTCGTCGAGATCGGAAAAAGTCTGTATGTGTGTGTGTATGTATGTATGTGTGTGTGTATGTGTGTGTATGTGTGTGTGTATGTGTGTGTGTGTGTATGTATGTGCGTATGTTTCAAATAATGTCACTCATTTTTCTCAGTGATGGCTGGACCGATTTGCCCAAACTTAGTCTCAAATGAAAGGTGCAACCTTCCCATCGGCTGCTATTGAATTTTGGATCGATCGGAATTCTGGTTCCGGAATTACGGGTTTCAGAGTACGGCCACACAGAAATTTCTCATATAAACTATAGGAAAAATTAAAAATAGAATTTTTATTTTTGATGCTAAATGTGTTCAAGGTGCATGAAACGTCGAGATTTGATGCAAACTCGAAAAAAAAATTTGACTACGATTCACTTTTTTGGATTTTGGCACATTTTTGCCTTTCTCATATAGAAAGGTTATGCAATCACTCTGAAAAACGTCAACCTAATCCCGGCCCGGAGGGCCGGGTGTCATATCCCATTCGACTCAGTTCGTCGAGATCGGAAAAAGTCTGTATGTGTGTGTGTGTATGTATGTATGTGTGTGTGTATGTGTGTGTGTATGTGTGTGTATGTGTGTGTATGTGTGTGTGTATGTGTGTGTGTATGTGTGTGTGTATGTATGTGCGTATGTGTCAAATAATGTTACTCATTTTTCTCAGTGATGGCTGGACCGATTTGCCCAAACTTAGTCTCAAATGAAAGGTGCAACCTTCCCATCGGCTGCTATTGAATTTTGGATCGATCGGAATTCTGGTTCCGGAATTACGGGTTTCAGAGTACGGCCACACAGAAATTTCTCATATAAACTATAGGAAAAATTAAAAATAGAATTTTTATTTTTGATGCTAAATGTGTTCAAGGTGCATGAAACGTCGAGATTTGATGCAAACTCGAAAAAAAAATTTGACTACGATTCACTTTTTTGGATTTTGGCACATTTTTGCCTTTCTCATATATTGCCTTTCTCATATAGAAAGGTTATGCAATCACTCTGAAAAACGTCAACCTAATCCCGGCCCGGAGGGCCGGGTGTCATATCCCATTCGACTCAGTTCGTCGAGATCGGAAAAAGTCTGTATGTGTGTGTGTGTATGTATGTATGTGTGTGTATGTGTGTGTGTATGTGTGTGTGTATGTGTGTGTGTATGTATGTGCGTATGTGTCAAATAATGTCACTCATTTTTCTCAGTGATGGCTGGACCGATTTGCCCAAACTTAGTCTCAAATGAAAGGTGCAACCTTCCCATCGGCTGCTATTGAATTTTGGATCGATCGGAATTCTGGTTCCGGAATTACGGGTTTCAGAGTACGGCCACACAGAAATTTCTCATATAAACTATAGGAAAAATTAAAAATAGAATTTTTATTTTTGATGCTAAATGTGTTCAAGGTGCATGAAACGTCGAGATTTGATGCAAACTCGAAAAAAAAATTTGACTACGATTCACTTTTTTGGATTTTGGCACATTTTTGCCTTTCTCATATAGAAAGGTTATGCAATCACTCTGAAAAACGTCAACCTAATCCCGGCCCGGAGGGCCGGGTGTCATATCCCATTCGACTCAGTTCGTCGAGATCGGAAAAAGTCTGTATGTGTGTGTATGTATGTATGTGTGTGTATGTGTGTGTGTATGTGTGTGTGTGTGTATGTGTGTGTATGTGTGTGTGTGTATGTATGTGCGTATGTGTCAAATAATGTCACTCATTTTTCTCAGTGATGGCTGGACCGATTTGCCCAAACTTAGTCTCAAATGAAAGGTGCAACCTTCCCATCGGCTGCTATTGAATTTTGGATCGATCGGAATTCTGGTTCCGGAATTACGGGTTTCAGAGTACGGCCACACAGAAATTTCTCATATAAACTATAGGAAAAATTAAAAATAGAATTTTTATTTTTGATGCTAAATGTGTTCAAGGTGCATGAAACGTCGAGATTTGATGCAAACTCGAAAAAAAAATTTGACTACGATTCACTTTTTTGGATTTTGGCACATTTTTGCCTTTCTCATATAGAAAGGTTATGCAATCACTCTGAAAAACGTCAACGTAATCCCGGCCCGGAGGGCCGGGTGTCATATCCCATTCGACTCAGTTCGTCGAGATCGGAAAAAGTCTGTATGTGTGTGTGTATGTATGTATGTGTGTGTGTATGTGTGTGTGTATGTGTGTGTATGTGTGTGTATGTGTGTGTGTATGTATGTGCGTATGTGTCAAATAATGTCACTCATTTTTCTCAGTGATGGCTGGACCGATTTGCCCAAACTTAGTCTCAAATGAAAGGTGCAACCTTCCCATCGGCTGCTATTGAATTTTGGATCGATCGGAATTCTGGTTCCGGAATTACGGGTTTCAGAGTACGGCCACACAGAAATTTCTCATATAAACTATAGGAAAAATTAAAAATAGAATTTTTATTTTTGATGCTAAATGTGTTCAAGGTGCATGAAACGTCGAGATTTGATGCAAACTCGAAAAAAAAATTTGACTACGATTCACTTTTTTGGATTTTGGCACATTTTTGCCTTTCTCATATAGAAAGGTTATGCAATCACTCTGAAAAACGTCAACCTAATCCCGGCCCGGAGGGCCGGGTGTCATATCCCATTCGACTCAGTTCGTCGAGATCGGAAAAAGTCTGTATGTGTGTGTGTATGTGTGTGTATGTGTGTGTGTGTGTATGTATGTGCGTATGTGTCAAATAATGTTACTCATTTTTCTCAGTGATGGCTGGACCGATTTGCCCAAACTTAGTCTCAAATGAAAGGTGCAACCTTCCCATCGGCTGCTATTGAATTTTGGATCGATCGGAATTCTGGTTCCGGAATTACGGGTTTCAGAGTACGGCCACACAGAAATTTCTCATATAAACTATAGGAAAAATTAAAAATAGAATTTTTATTTTTGATGCTAAATGTGTTCAAGGTGCATGAAACGTCGAGATTTGATGCAAACTCGAAAAAAAAATTTGACTACGATTCACTTTTTTGGATTTTGGCACATTTTTGCCTTTCTCATATAGAAAGGTTATGCAATCACTCTGAAAAACGTCAACCTAATCCCGGCCCGGAGGGCCGGGTGTCATATCCCATTCGACTCAGTTCGTCGAGATCGGAAAAAGTCTGTATGTGTGTGTGTATGTATGTATGTGTGTGTGTATGTGTGTGTGTATGTGTGTGTGTGTATGTGTGTGTGTATGTGTGTGTGTGTATGTATGTGCGTATGTGTCAAATAATGTCACTCATTTTTCTCAGTGATGGCTGGACCGATTTGCCCAAACTTAGTCTCAAATGAAAGGTGCAACCTTCCCATCGGCTGCTATTGAATTTTGGATCGATCGGAATTCTGGTTCCGGAATTACGGGTTTCAGAGTACGGCCACACAGAAATTTCTCATATAAACTATAGGAAAAATTAAAAATAGAATTTTTATTTTTGATGCTAAATGTGTTCAAGGTGCATGAAACGTCGAGATTTGATGCAAACTCGAAAAAAAAATTTGACTACGATTCACTTTTTTGGATTTTGGCACATTTTTGCCTTTCTCATATAGAAAGGTTATGCAATCACTCTGAAAAACGTCAACGTAATCCCGGCCCGGAGGGCCGGGTGTCATATCCCATTCGACTCAGTTCGTCGAGATCGGAAAAAGTCTGTATGTGTGTGTGTATGTATGTATGTGTGTGTGTATGTGTGTGTATGTGTGTGTGTATGTGTGTGTATGTGTGTGTGTGTGTATGTATGTGCGTATGTGTCAAATAATGTCACTCATTTTTCTCAGTGATGGCTGGACCGATTTGCCCAAACTTAGTCTCAAATGAAAGGTGCAACCTTCCCATCGGCTGCTATTGAATTTTGGATCGATCGGAATTCTGGTTCCGGAATTACGGGTTTCAGAGTACGGCCACACAGAAATTTCTCATATAAACTATAGGAAAAATTAAAAATAGAATTTTTATTTTTGATGCTAAATGTGTTCAAGGTGCATGAAACGTCGAGATTTGATGCAAACTCGAAAAAAAAATTGACTACGATTCACTTTTTTGGATTTTGGCACATTTTTGCCTT
>NC_080670.1:107076944-107089444 GCF_030247195.1 Topomyia yanbarensis | reverse complement strand
ATGAAACGTCGAGATTTGATGCAAACTCGAAAAAAAAATTTGACTACGATTCACTTTTTTGGATTTTGGCACATTTTTGCCTTTCTCATATAGAAAGGTTATGCAATCACTCTGAAAAACGTCAACCTAATCCCGGCCCGGAGGGCCGGGTGTCATATCCCATTCGACTCAGTTCGTCGAGATCGGAAAAAGTCTGTATGTGTGTGTGTATGTATGTATGTGTGTGTGTATGTGTGTGTATGTGTGTGTATGTGTGTGTGTATGTATGTGCGTATGTGTCAAATAATGTCACTCATTTTTCTCAGTGATGGCTGGACCGATTTGCCCAAACTTAGCCTCAAATGAAAGGTGCAACCTTCCCATCGGCTGCTATTGAATTTTGGATCGATCGGAATTCTGGTTCCGGAATTACGGGTTTCAGAGTACGGCCACACAGAAATTTCTCATATAAACTATAGGAAAAATTAAAAATAGAATTTTTATTTTTGATGCTAAATGTGTTCAAGGTGCATGAAACGTCGAGATTTGATGCAAACTCGAAAAAAAAATTTGACTACGATTCACTTTTTTGGATTTTGGCACATTTTTGCCTTTCTCATATATTGCCTTTCTCATATAGAAAGGTTATGCAATCACTCTGAAAAACGTCAACCTAATCCCGGCCCGGAGGGCCGGGTGTCATATCCCATTCGACTCAGTTCGTCGAGATCGGAAAAAGTCTGTATGTGTGTGTGTATGTATGTATGTGTGTGTGTATGTGTGTGTATGTGCGTGTATGTGTGTGTATGTGTGTGTATGTGTGTGTGTATGTATGTGCGTATGTGTCAAATAATGTCACTCATTTTTCTCAGTGATGGCTGGACCGATTTGCCCAAACTTAGTCTCAAATGAAAGGTGCAACCTTCCCATCGGCTGCTATTGAATTTTGGATCGATCGGAATTCTGGTTCCGGAATTACGGGTTTCAGAGTACGGCCACACAGAAATTTCTCATATAAACTATAGGAAAAATTAAAAATAGAATTTTTATTTTTGATGCTAAATGTGTTCAAGGTGCATGAAACGTCGAGATTTGATGCAAACTCGAAAAAAAAATTTGACTACGATTCACTTTTTTGGATTTTGGCACATTTTTGCCTTTCTCATATAGAAAGGTTATGCAATCACTCTGAAAAACGTCAACCTAATCCCGGCCCGGAGGGCCGGGTGTCATATCCCATTCGACTCAGTTCGTCGAGATCGGAAAAAGTCTGTATGTGTGTGTGTATGTATGTATGTGTGTTTATGTGTGTGTGTATGTGTGTGTATGTGTGTGTGTATGTGTGTGTGTATGTATGTGCGTATGTGTCAAATAATGTCACTCATTTTTCTCAGTGATGGTTGGACCGATTTGCCCAAACTTAGTCTCAAATGAAAGGTGCAACCTTCCCATCGGCTGCTATTGAATTTTGGATCGATCGGAATTCTGGTTCCGGAATTACGGGTTTCAGAGTACGGCCACACAGAAATTTCTCATATAAACTATAGGAAAAATTAAAAATAGAATTTTTATTTTTGATGCTAAATGTGTTCAAGGTGCATGAAACGTCGAGATTTGATGCAAACTCGAAAAAAAAATTTGACTACGATTCACTTTTTTGGATTTTGGCACATTTTTGCCTTTCTCATATAGAAAGGTTATGCAATCACTCTGAAAAACGTCAACCTAATCCCGGCCCGGAGGGCCGGGTGTCATATCCCTTTCGACTCAGTTCGTCGAGATCGGAAAAAGCCTGTATGTGTGTGTGTATGTATGTATGTGTGTGTGTATGTGTGTGTGTATGTGTGTGTGTATGTGTGTGTATGTGTGTGTGTATGTATGTGAGTATGTGTCAAATAATGTCACTCATTTTTCTCAGTGATGGCTGGACCGATTTGCCCAAACTTAGTCTCAAATGAAAGGTGCAACCTTCCCATCGGCTGCTATTGAATTTTGGATCGATCGGAATTCTGGTTCCGGAATTACGGGTTTCAGAGTACGGCCACACAGAAATTTCTCATATAAACTATAGGAAAAATTAAAAATAGAATTTTTATTTTTGATGCTAAACGTGTTCAAGGTGCATGAAACGTCGAGATTTGATGCAAACTCGAAAAAAACCTGTTTTAATCCACCTAGCGGTGCAATTGTGCCTTTCTCATTTCTCTAAACTATGGCACGGAGGCTTTTTATGTTCAACATAATTGTGGAAATGTCCATTACATTCTTAGTACACTTTGCACTTATACACAATGGCATGCCAGCCACGAACTTGATGAGCTACGTGTCGACGGTGAAACACTTGAAACAAAAAAATATCATACTCCATTAGCCTAATCAGCATTAGATCAATGTTATCTGCTTGCTAACTCATTTTGTCATGCGGGGCTGGGTATGTGAAGAGGGCGAAAGTCCCATGAACGAACGACTCCCCAGCTTAAATTGGTATGCTTTGTGATACAGTGGTGGTTTAAAGATGACGGGGTTGAAAGGGAGGGGTATGAGGGCTGGATGGGGTGGTGGTCTGAGGGGTGATTTAAGGAGATTTTTAAAGGAGGGGCGCGAACAGTAGAGGGGGGGGGGTGTAACCCCTCTCCGTAAACCATCAACTACGCCTCTGTTAAAATCCAGAAACCCTAAACGAGTCGAAAAAAAAATTTGGCCGGGATTAGGTTGACGTTTTTCAGAGTGATTGCATAACCTTTCTATATGAGAAAGGCAAAAATGTGCCAAAATCCAAAAAAGTGAATCGTAGTCAAATTTTTTTTTCGAGTTTGCATCAAATCTCGACGTTTCATGCACCTTGAACACATTTAGCATCAAAAATAAAAATTCTATTTTTAATTTTTCCTATAGTTTATATGAGAAATTTCTGTGTGGCCGTACTCTGAAACCCGTAATTCCGGAACCAGAATTCCGATCGATCCAAAATTCAATAGCAGCCGATGGGAAGGTTGCACCTTTCATTTGAGACTAAGTTTGGGCAAATCGGTCCAGCCATCACTGAGAAAAATGAGTGACATTATTTGACACATACGCACATACATACACACACACATACACACACACATACACACACATACACACACACACATAAACACACATACATACATACACACACACATACAGACTTTTTCCGATCTCGACGAACTGAGTCGAATGGGATATGACACCCGGCCCTCCGGGCCGGGATTAGGTTGACGTTTTTCAGAGTGATTGCATAACCTTTCTATATGAGAAAGGCAAAAATGTGCCAAAATCCAAAAAAGTGAATCGTAGTCAAATTTTTTTTTCGAGTTTGCATCAAATCTCGACGTTTCATGCACCTTGAACACATTTAGCATCAAAAATAAAAATTCTATTTTTAATTTTTCCTATAGTTTATATGAGAAATTTCTGTGTGGCCGTACTCTGAAACCCGTAATTCCGGAACCAGAATTCCGATCGATCCAAAATTCAATAGCAGCCGATGGGAAGGTTGCACCTTTCATTTGAGACTAAGTTTGGGCAAATCGGTCCAGCTATCACTGAGAAAAATGAGTGACATTATTTGACACATACGCACATACATACACACACACATACACACACACATACACACACACATACACACACATACATACATACACACACACATACAGACTTTTTCCGATCTCGACGAACTGAGTCGAATGGGATATGACACCCGGCCCTCCGGGCCGGGATTAGGTTGACGTTTTTCAGAGTGATTGCATAACCTTTCTATATGAGAAAGGCAAAAATGTGCCAAAATCCAAAAAAGTGAATCGTAGTCAAATTTTTTTTTCGAGTTTGCATCAAATCTCGACGTTTCATGCACCTTGAACACATTTAGCATCAAAAATAAAAATTCTATTTTTAATTTTTCCTATAGTTTATATGAGAAATTTCTGTGTGGCCGTACTCTGAAACCCGTAATTCCGGAACCAGAATTCCGATCGATCCAAAATTCAATAGCAGCCGATGGGAAGGTTGCACCTTTCATTTGAGACTAAGTTTGGGCAAATCGGTCCAGCCATCACTGAGAAAAATGAGTGACATTATTTGACACATACGCACATACATACACACACACATACACACACACATACACACACACATACATACATACACACACACATACAGACTTTTTCCGATCTCGACGAACTGAGTCGAATGGGATATGACACCTGGCTCTCCGGGCCGGCATTAGGTTGACGTTTTTCAGAGTGATTGCATAACCTTTCTATATGAGAAAGGCAAAAATGTGCCAAAATCCAAAAAAGTGAATCGTAGTCAAATTTTTTTTTCGAGTTTGCATCAAATCTCGACGTTTTATGCACCTTGAACACATTTAGCATCAAAAATAAAAATTCTATTTTTAATTTTTCCTATAGTTTATATGAGAAATTTCTGTGTGGCCGTACTCTGAAACCCGTAATTCCGGAACCAGAATTCCGATCGATCCAAAATTCAATAGCAGCCGATGGGAAGGTTGCACCTTTCATTTGAGACTAAGTTTGGGCAAATCGGTCCAGCCATCACTGAGAAAAATGAGTGACATTATTTGACACATACGCACATACATACACACACACACATACACACACACACATACACACACACATACACACACATACATACATACACACACATACAGACTTTTTCCGATCTCGACGAACTGAGTCGAATGGGATATGACACCCGGCCCTCCGGGCCGGGATTAGGTTGACGTTTTTCAGAGTGATTGCATAACCTTTCTATATGAGAAAGGCAAAAATGTGCCAAAATCCAAAAAAGTGAATCGTAGTCAAATTTTTTTTTCGAGTTTGCATCAAATCTCGACGTTTCATGCACCTTGAACACATTTAGCATCAAAAATAAAAATTCTATTTTTAATTTTTCCTATAGTTTATATGAGAAATTTCTGTGTGGCCGTACTCTGAAACCCGTAATTCCGGAACCAGAATTCCGATCGATCCAAAATTCAATAGCAGCCGATGGGAAGGTTGCACCTTTCATTTGAGACTAAGTTTGGGCAAATCGGTCCAGCCATCACTGAGAAAAATGAGTGACATTATTTGACACATACGCACATACATACACACACACATACACACACACATACACACACATACACACACACATACACACATACATACACACACACATACAGACTTTTTCCGATCTCGACGAACTGAGTCGAATGGGATATGACACCCGGCCCTCTGGGCCGGGATTAGGTTGACGTTTTTCAGAGTGATTGCATAACCTTTCTATATGAGAAAGGCAAAAAATTTGACTACGATTCACTTTTTTGGATTTTGGCACATTTTTGCCTTTCTCATATAGAAAGGTTATGCAATCACTCTGAAAAATGTCAACCTAATCCCGGCCCGGAGGGCCGGGTGTCATCCCATTCGACTCAGTTCGTCGAGATCGGAAAAAGTCTGTATGTGTGTGTGTATGTGTTTTTTTTTTTTTTTTTTTTTTACAATGGAGAAGACCTTTATGTCCTAGCCCAGTACACGTGCTTACGGTAGGGTCCAATCTACCACACGGGGTGCACTGGGGGCGTGTCGGACTCGAATGGTGACCAGCCATTAATACCGACTAAACTCCATTGGGCTCCGCCATCATTCCTCCCAGGAACTACCTCTCGGTATTACTTCTGGGGGGATGGCTGTACTAAGTGTACTCATTCACTCTCACTCACGCGATCATACATCCTGTATGAGGCTTACTTGGGTGCTCTCTCAATCACACTTTGATTCGCTCTCAAACACTCCCACATGAGGCTGACTTTTGTGCTCACCTTTTACGTTCCATGCGAGGCTGACTTGTGTGCTCACCTTACTCATTCCTTGCTAGGCTTACTTTTGTGCTCGCCCTACCCATACATGTGAGGCTGACTTGGGTGCTCACCCTATCACCTGATTCACTCTCAATCGTGCCACTCTATTGTACCTTTGTCACTCCCTCTGGCATCCCATGTGGGACATTTTTCTTAGGCCCCACTTCTGACATACCATGCGAGGCTGACTTTTGTGCTCACCTTTTTCATTCCTTGCTTGCTACCAACCTGTGAGGCTGACTTTTATGCTCACCCTTAACATGCAGTGTGAGACTGACTTGGATGCTCACCCTTTCACTCCTCTGCCACGCCATGAGGCATCGATAGCTTAGTTCCAACATACTACGCTACGACCCTCCCGTCTTGGCATGAGGCAGTCCACTTATACGCCTATACACTCACTCTTCTGTCTTGCTTCGGGGTGGCTGGGTTTACCCCTTACGCGGTTGCCATTCGCTGCGCCAACCTACCTCGGCATGAACAGACCATTCACTCTCTTATTTTGCGCTTGGCCTTTTTCGCTCCAGCTAACCAATCACTAGTTAGCCGTGCCCGCCGTCTGTTGCTCGGTTCGCCAGATTACCTGTAGCCTACTGGCAATCTGGATGGTAGCAGCCGAGACTGCGTTCCACTTCTCCACCGTTTGACACATCCGCTGGATAAGGGTATCCGGGGTTGTGTCCCAGCCACAGACGTCAAGCATTGCTCTTCTTTCGACGTCGAACCGATGACATACGAACAGTATGTGTTCGGCAGTTTCATCTACACCTGGGCAGTCCGGGCAGACTGGGACCTCCGCGTGCCCGAACCTGTGGAGGTACTGACGGAAACAGCCATGGCCTGACAGGAATTGTGTCAGGTGGAAGTGAACTTCCCCATGGGGTCTTCCCACCCAGCTCGATATGCTAGGTATCAGCCGGTGGGTCCACCTACCTTTCGAGGAGTTGTCCCACTCACGCTGCCATCTGGCGACCGAGGTCACCCTGGTGCGCTCGCGGGCTCCCCTATTTCCACGTAGCTCAAAGCACTCCTCGTCTTCCCGAATGACCAGCCCGACTGGCATCATGCTCGCTATCACGCAGGATGCATCGTGTGATACCGTGCGGTAGGCAGATATCACTCTGAGGCACATCACGCGGTAGGTGCTCTCCAGTTTCTGTAGGTAACTGGTTACCCTCAGTGCTCTTGACCATGACGGGCCGCCGTACCTGAGGATAGATACGGCAACGCCTGCCAGTAACCTACGTCTACTGGCGCACACCTTTGAGCTGTTGGACATCATTCTCGATAGTGCCGCAACAGCAGTCGACGCTCTCTTGCACGTATAGTCGACATGGCTGCCGAAGGTCAGCTTGTCGTCTATAATGACTCCGAGAGACTTCAGACTTCGCTGTGAAGTGATCGCGACTTCTCCCACATGGATAACTGCATGTTGTGCCGACTTGCGGTTGTTGACGATAACTACCTCCGTCTTATGAGGAGCGAGCTCCAGGCCTCTCGCGCTCATCCATTCCTCCACCGTGCTAATCGCGTGGTCTGCGGTTAGTTCTACCTCAGGAATTGACTCCCCGTAGACCTCCAAGGTTACGTCGTCGGCAAAGCCGACGATCTTGACCCCAGGAGGGAACTTCAGTCTCAGAACCCCGTCATACAAGAGGTTCCATAGCACCGGGCCTAGGATCGAGCCCTGCGGGACTCCGGCGGTAATCGGAACCCTTTTCTGACCGGCATCGGTCTCGTATAGCAGTACGCGGTTTTGGAAGTAACTTTCCAGGATCCGGTACAGACCCACCGGTAGGCTAAGCCGGTGTAACGAGAGCGCGATGGCATCCCAGCTTGCGCTGTTGAATGCATTCTTCACGTCAAGTGTCACTAACGCACAGTATCGAATACCTCGCCTTTTTCGTTGGATCGCTATCTCGGCAGTATTTATCACTGAGTTGAGAGCGTCCACTGTGGACTTACCCTTCCGAAAGCCTGTTGAGGATGATCCTCTCAAGCAGTTTGCCAGTCGTGTCTATCAGACAGATTGGTCTGTACGCCGATGGGTCGCCTGGCGGCTTCCCGGGCTTCGGCAACAGCACCAGTTTCTGCCTTTTCCATCTATCGGGGAAACGGCACTCGTCAAGGCATCTCTGCATAGCTAGCCTGAACATGTTCGGGTTCGCTATGATCGCTGCCTTGAGAGCGTTGTTCGGGACTCCATCCGGCCCTGGAGCTTTGTTCATTGCTAGGGATTTAGCCACTGCGAGTAGTTCTTCGTTCGTCACTGGAGCCACCATTTCGACCGTGCCCGCACTGTCTCGTAGTGCAGGTGGCCAGGGGCTTGTGGCTCGAGACGGGAAGAGTACTTCGATAATCGTTGCCAACCGGTCCGGAGACCGTTCTGGGGGTGAGGAGCCCCCTTTGGTCTTGGCCATCACAATCCGGTAGGCGTCACCCCACGGATTCGCGTTGGCACTCTCACACAGGTTGTCGAAACACGCTCTCTTGCTGCTTTTAATAGCCTTGTTAAGGGCTAATTTCGCAGCTCGAAACACTTCACGGCGGTTCTCTCTTGCATCCTCGGTGCGAGCTCTTTGCATCCTACGTCTAGCTCTGAGACAGGCTGACCGTAGAGCTGCAATCTCGGCACTCCACCAGTATACCGGGCATCTACCGTTTCTTGGCAGTGTTTTTCTCGGCATAGTGGCGTCGCACGCGCGTGATAGAACAGCTACCAGCGCATCCCCGCTTAGACTGTCGGTGTTGGCCTCCAGTCCCAGGGCCGCGGTGAAAGCTTCGCTGTCGAAGTGATTGGACTTCCACCCGCGTACCTGACAGGGATCTCCCGCCCTCGGATGCTGCACACCATAGTTGATCTTAAAGCGGATTGCTAAATGATCACTATGGGTGTAGCCTTCGTCTACCCTCCATTCCATGCCTGGAGCCAGACTCGGGCTGGCAAAGGTCAAATCAATCCACGCCTCCACTCCGTTTCTACGGAATGTACTAGCGGAGCCATCATTAGCTAGCACAGTATCGAGTTTCGCAAACGCTTCCATTAGCGCTTGACCCCTGCTATTTGTACAGCGGCTGCCCCACTCCACTGCCCAAGCGTTGAAGTCTCCCGCTATTACTACCGGTTTCCGGCCCACGAGGTCCGACGAGAGCCTGTCGATCATCTGGTAGAACTGTTCTATTGGCCACCTTGGTGGGGCGTAGCAGCTGCAATAGAACACACCATTGATCTTGGCAATCGCCACACCCTCGGCGGAGGGGTGTATTACCTCTTGAACCGGGAACCTTCCCGTTGTACAGATTGCCACCATTCCAGACCCGTCCGACACCCAATTGCCGTTGCCGGCAGGGATGCTGTACGGGTCTGATAAGAGGGCGACATCTGTCCTCGACTCCGAGACCGACTGCCACAGCAGCTGTTGGGCTGCTGCACAATGGTTAAGATTTAGCTGTGTGACTCTCACGGCTTCTTCTTATTTAACTCGCCGAAGGGACACGAAGGTCCGCCCATAGCATGTTTATGGGCTTGCTTCTTAGAGGTGCAGATAAGGCACTTATATGCCTTAGTGCACCCCCGCTCTTTATGCCCCTCCTCGCCGCATCGACGACATAGCTTACTCCTGTCTAAGCCTTTGCATTCATAAGCTTTATGGCCGGATTCTAGGCACCGATAGCACCTGTCCACTGAAGGCGGCTGGGGTATACTAATAGGGCATACCGACCAGCCGATCTTCAGCTTCCCTTTCTCGGTTACCTTTTTGGCATCCGCATTCAGTAGCCTGAGGTAGGCTACTTGGGTGCCAGAGGGTCCGTCCCTCAATCGCACAGAGGCCCGCTCGATTGTGACGCCGCATTGCTCCTTGACGGCTGCGACGACGTCTTCTGCGGTCGTGAACTCGTCCAAGTGCTTGCACTGGAGAGTTGATTCCGCACCTAGCGACCTGATTTGGGCGCCCTCGCCAAGGACCTCTTGAGCCAAGGCCTTATATATTGCACTTGATTGTGCGCCTCGCTTCAGCATCAGGAGCATCTCTCCCGTGTTGGTGCGTCTTACGCTACGCACATCCTGCCCAAGGGCCGAGAGGCTTTCGGCCGCCTTCATCGATTTAAGGACATCGGCGTATTTGTCCTTGTCGGTTTTTAACCACAAGGCTTCGCCTCTGTCCTTGGCCTTCCTCGCAGGCCGCGGTACCTCCGGTTTCGGTGCCGGCTTCTTCTTGGTAACCAGCGTCCAGGGGTTTGAGCCCCCCTGCCCCGGTCGTGTCGGGTTGCTGGTACCATCGCTCTCCACAGTGAGGTCACTCTCGCCCTCGCTTACCTCACCCAGGCGGCGTTTGACCTTGACGGTTGCACGCCGAGTGGTGTCGGTTTTGGCACCCTCTCCTGGCGACTTCCTAGGGCGCTTCGCATTCGATGCCGTCTTGCGATTGCCCTTTCCCTTTCCCTTCGAGGGGAACTCGGTCGCCGCTCCGATCGACGTGGCTGCTCCATAGAAGGTAAAGGCCACTGTCTGTGAACCTCTATTAACCTTCTCTCTTTCCTCCCTATTGGAGGCCACTGTCTGGGTTTCTCTGTCGGGCCTCTCCCGACATTCCACCCTCTCAACATATGCCTGCTGTTCCTGTCTTGCGACACGAACAGCTTTCCGGAGCTCCAGAAGGCTCAACTTCAACTCCTTGGCTATGTTCTGCTTTGCGCTAGCGAAGTCGATTATAGCATCGAGTTGCTTCGCTACTTTGCGCATCGCAGCTATTGGCCCCTCCGATGCATTGGTAGGGGTATTGCCTACCGCTGCTGGGGGGTCACTGGTGCTTTCGAGTACAGCACTCATCGTTCCACTACTCTCCCCACGGGGGGGAGACCTCGCCAAACCACCTCTTGCGAAGGGGTTTGGCACCTCCGTCTGTTTATTTTTATTATTATTTTTTGTGTGTATGTGTGTGTGTATGTGTGTGTATGTGTGTGTGTGTGTATGTATGTGCGTATGTGTCAAATAATGTCACTCATTTTTCTCAGTGATGGCTGGACCGATTTGCCCAAACTTAGTCTCAAATGAAAGGTGCAACCTTCCCATCGGCTGCTATTGAATTTTGGATCGATCGGAATTCTGGTTCCGGAATTACGGGTTTCAGAGTACGGCCACACAGAAATTTCTCATATAAACTATAGGAAAAATTAAAAATAGAATTTTTATTTTTGATGCTAAATGTGTTCAAGGTGCATGAAACGTCGAGATTTGATGCAAACTCGAAAAAAAAATTTGACTACGATTCACTTTTTTGGATTTTGGCACATTTTTGCCTTTCTCATATAGAAAGGTTATGCAATCACTCTGAAAAACGTCAACCTAATCCCGGCCCGGAGGGCCGGGTGTCATATCCCATTCGACTCAGTTCGTCGAGATCGGAAAAAGTCTGTATGTGTGTGTGTATGTATGTATGTGTGTGTATGTGTGTGTATGTGTGTGTATGTGTGTGTGTATGTATGTGCGTATGTGTCAAATAATGTCACTCATTTTTCTCAGTGATGGCTGGACCGATTTGCCCAAACTTAGTCTCAAATGAAAGGTGCAACCTTCCCATCGGCTGCTATTGAATTTTGGATCGATCGGAATTCTGGTTCCGGAATTACGGGTTTCAGAGTACGGCCACACAGAAATTTCTCATATAAACTATAGGAAAAATTAAAAATAGAATTTTTATTTTTGATGCTAAATGTGTTCAAGGTGCATGAAACGTCGAGATTTGATGCAAACTCGAAAAAAAAATTTGACTACGATTCACTTTTTTGGATTTTGGCACATTTTTGCCTTTCTCATATAGAAAGGTTATGCAATCACTCTGAAAAACGTCAACCTAATCCCGGCCCGGAGGGCCGGGTGTCATATCCCATTCGACTCAGTTCGTCGAGATCGGAAAAAGTCTGTATGTGTGTGTGTGTATGTATGTATGTGTGTGTATGTGTGTGTATGTGTGTGTGTATGTGTGTGTTTGTAGGTATGTGCGTATGAGTAAAATAATGTCACTCATTTTTCTCAGTGATGGCTGGACCGATTTGCCCAAACTTAGTCTCAAATGAAAGGTGCAACCTTCCCATCGGCTGCTATTGAATTTTGGATCGATCGGAATTCTGGTTCCGGAATTACGGGTTTCAGAGTACGGCCACACAGAAATTTCTCATATAAACTATAGGAAAAATTAAAAATAGAATTTTTATTTTTGATGCTAAATGTGTTCAAGGTGCATGAAACGTCGAGATTTGATGCAAACTCGAAAAAAAAATTTGACTACGATTCACTTTTTTGGATTTTGGCACATTTTTGCCTTTCTCATATAGAAAGGTTATGCAATCACTCTGAAAAACGTCAACCTAATCCCGGCCCGGAGGGCCGGGTGTCATATCCCATTCGACTCAGTTCGTCGAGATCGGAAAAAGTCTGTATGTGTGTGTATGTATGTATGTGTGTGTATGTGTGTGTGTATGTGTGTGTATGTGTGTGTGTATGTGTGTGTGTGTGTATGTATGTGCGTATGTGTCAAATAATGTCACTCATTTTTCTCAGTGATGGCTGGACCGATTTGCCCAAACTTAGTCTCAAATGAAAGGTGCAACCTTCCCATCGGCTGCTATT
>NC_080670.1:107049444-107074444 GCF_030247195.1 Topomyia yanbarensis | reverse complement strand
AAATAATGTCACTCATTTTTCTCAGTGATGGCTGGACCGATTTGCCCAAACTTAGTCTCAAATGAAAGGTGCAACCTTCCCATCCCTGCTATTGAATTTTGGATCGATCGGAATTCTGGTTCCGGAATTACGGGTTTCAGAGTACGGCCACACAGAAATTTCTCATACAACTATAGGAAAAATTAAAAATAGAATTTTTATTTTTGATGCTAAATGTGTTCAAGGTGCATGAAACGTCGAGATTTGATGCAAACTCGAAAAAAAAATTTGACTACGATTCACTTTTTTGGATTTTGGCACATTTTTGCCTTTCTCATATAGAAAGGTTATGCAATCACTCTGAAAAACGTCAACTTAATCCCGGCCCGGAGGGCCGGGTGTCATATCCCATTCGACTCAGTTCGTCGAGATCGGAAAAAGTCTGTATGTGTGTGTATGTATGTATGTGTGTGTATGTGTGTGTATGTGTGTGTATGTGTGTGTATGTGTGTGTATGTGTGTGTGTGTGTATGTATGTGCGTATGTGTCAAATAATGTCACTCATTTTTCTCAGTGATGGCTGGACCGATTTGCCCAAACTTAGTCTCAAATGAAAGGTGCAACCTTCCCATCGGCTGCTATTGAATTTTGGATCGATCGGAATTCTGGTTCCGGAATTACGGGTTTCAGAGTACGGCCACACAGAAATTTCTCATATAAACTATAGGAAAAATTAAAAATAGAATTTTTATTTTTGATGCTAAATGTGTTCAAGGTGCATAAAACGTCGAGATTTGATGCAAACTCGAAAAAAAAATTTGACTACGATTCACTTTTTTGGATTTTGGCACATTTTTGCCTTTCTCATATAGAAAGGTTATGCAATCACTCTGAAAAACGTCAACCTAATCCCGGCCCGGAGGGCCGGGTGTCATATCCCATTCGACTCAGTTCGTCGAGATCGGAAAAAGTCTGTATGTGTGTGTGTATGTATGTATGTGTGTGTGTATTTTTTTTTTTTTTTTTTACAATGGAGAAGACCTTTATGTCCTAGCCCAGTACACGTGCTAACGGTAGGGTCCAATCTACCACACGGGGTGCACTGGGGGCGTGTCGGACTCGAATGGTGACCAGCCATTAATACCGACTAAACTCCATTGGGCTCCGCCATCATTCCTCCCAGGAACTACCTCTCGGTATTACTTCTGGGGGGATGGCTGTACTATATGTACTCATTCACTCTCACTCACGCGATCATACATCCTGTATGAGGCTTACTTTGGTGCTCTCTCAATCACATTTTGATTCACTCTCAAACACTCCCACATGAGGCTGACTTTTGTGCTCACCTTTTACGTTCCATGCGAGGCTGACTTGTGTGCTCACCTTACTCATTCCTTGCTAGGCTTACTTTTGTGCTCGCCCTACCCATCCATGTGAGGCTGACTTGGGTGCTCACCCTATCACCTGATTCACTCTCAATCGTGCCACTCTATTGTACCTTTGTCACTCCCTCTGGCATCCCATGTGGGACATTTTTCTTAGGCCCCACTTCTGACATACCATGCGAGGCTGACTTTTGTGCTCACCTTTTTCATTCCTTGCTAGGCTGACTTTTGTGCTAGCCTCTACCAACCTGTGAGGCTGACTTTTATGCTCACCCTTAACATGCAGTGTGAGACTGACTTGGATGCTCACCCTTTCACTCCTCTGCCACGCCATGAGGCATCGATAGCTTAGTTCCAACATACTACGCTACGACCCTCCCGTCTTGGCATGAGGCAGTCCACTTATACGCCTATACACTCACTCTTCTGTCTTGCTTCGGGGTGGCTGGGTTTACCCCTTACGCGGTTGCCATTCGCTGCGCCAACCTACCTCGGCATGAACAGACCATTCACTCTCTTATTTTGCGCTTGGCCTTTTTCGCTCCAACTAACCAATCACTAGTTAGCCGTGCCCGCCGTCTGTTGCTCGGTTCGCCAGATTACCTGTAGCCTACTGGCAATCTGGATGGTAGCAGCCGAGACTGCGTTCCACTTCTCCACCGTTTGACACATCCGCTGGATAAGGGTATCCGGGGTTGTGTCCCAGCCACAGACGTCAAGCATTGCTCTTCTTTCGACGTCGAACCGATGACATACGAACAGTATGTGTTCGGCAGTTTCGTCTACACCTGGGCAGTCCGGGCAGACTGGGACCTCCGCGTGCCCGAACCTGTGGAGGTACTGACGGAAACAGCCATGGCCTGACAGGAATTGTGTCAGGTGGAAGTGAACTTCCCCATGGGGTCTTCCCACCCAGCTCGATATGCTAGGTATCAGCCGGTGGGTCCACCTACCTTTCGAGGAGTTGTCCCACTCACGCTGCCATCTGGCGACCGAGGTCACCCTGGTGCGCTCGCGGGCTCCCCTATTTCCACGTAGCTCAAAGCACTCCTCATCTTCCCGAATGACCAGCCCGACTGGCATCATGCTCGCTATCACGCAGGATGCATCGTGTGATACCGTGCGGTAGGCAGATATCACTCTGAGGCACATCACGCGGTAGGTGCTCTCCAGTTTCTGTAGGTAACTGGTTACCCTCAGTGCTCTTGACCATGACGGGCCGCCGTACCTGAGGATAGATACGGCAACGCCTGCCAGTAACCTACGTCTACTAGCGCACACCTTTGAGCTATTGGACATCATTCTCGATAGTGCCGCAACAGCAGTCGACGCTCTCTTGCACGTGTAGTCGACATGGCTGCCGAAGGTCAGCTTGTCGTCTATAATGACTCCGAGAGACTTCAGACTTCGCTGTGAAGTGATCGCGACTTCTCCCACATGGATAACTGCATGTTGTGCCGACTTGCGGTTGTTGACGATAACTACCTCCGTCTTATGATGAGCGAGCTCCAGGCCTCTCGCGCTCATCCATTCCTCCACCGTGCTAATCGCGTGTTCTGCGGTTAGTTCTACCTCAGGAATTGACTCCCCGTAGACCTCCAAGGTTACGTCGTCGGCAAAGCCGACGATCTTGACCCCAGGAGGGAACTTCAGTCTCAGAACCCCGTCATACATGAGGTTCCATAGCACCGGGCCTAGGATCGAGCCCTGCGGGACTCCGGCGGTAATCGGAACCCTTTTCTGACCGGCATCGGTCTCGTATATCAGTACGCGTCCTAGCCCAGTACACGTGCTAACGGTAGGGTCCAATCTACCACACGGGGTGCACTGGGGGCGTGTCGGACTCGAATGGTGACCAGCCATTAATACCGACTAAACTCCATTGGGCTCCGCCATCATTCCTCCCAGGAACTACCTCTCGGTATTACTTCTGGGGGGATGGCTGTACTATATGTACTCATTCACTCTCACTCACGCGATCATACATCCTGTATGAGGCTTACTTTGGTGCTCTCTCAATCACATTTTGATTCACTCTCAAACACTCCCACATGAGGCTGACTTTTGTGCTCACCTTTTACGTTCCATGCGAGGCTGACTTGTGTGCTCACCTTACTCATTCCTTGCTAGGCTTACTTTTGTGCTCGCCCTACCCATCCATGTGAGGCTGACTTGGGTGCTCACCCTATCACCTGATTCACTCTCAATCGTGCCACTCTATTGTACCTTTGTCACTCCCTCTGGCATCCCATGTGGGACGTTTTTCTTAGGCCCCACTTCTGACATACCATGCGAGGCTGACTTTTGTGCTCACCTTTTTCATTCCTTGCTAGGCTGACTTTTGTGCTAGCCTCTACCAACCTGTGAGGCTGACTTTTATGCTCACCCTTAACATGCAGTGTGAGACTGACTTGGATGCTCACCCTTTCACTCCTCTGCCACGCCATGAGGCATCGATAGCTTAGTTCCAACATACTACGCTACGACCCTCCCGTCTTGGCATGAGGCAGTCCACTTATACGCCTATACACTCACTCTTCTGTCTTGCTTCGGGGTGGCTGGGTTTACCCCTTACGCGGTTGCCATTCGCTGCGCCAACCTACCTCGGCATGAACAGACCATTCACTCTCTTATTTTGCGCTTGGCCTTTTTCGCTCCAACTAACCAATCACTAGTTAGCCGTGCCCGCCGTCTGTTGCTCGGTTCGCCAGATTACCTGTAGCCTACTGGCAATCTGGATGGTAGCAGCCGAGACTGCGTTCCACTTCTCCACCGTTTGACACATCCGCTGGATAAGGGTATCCGGGGTTGTGTCCCAGCCACAGACGTCAAGCATTGCTCTTCTTTCGACGTCGAACCGATGACATACGAACAGTATGTGTTCGGCAGTTTCGTCTACACCTGGGCAGTCCGGGCAGACTGGGACCTCCGCGTGCCCGAACCTGTGGAGGTACTGACGGAAACAGCCATGGCCTGACAGGAATTGTGTCAGGTGGAAGTGAACTTCCCCATGGGGTCTTCCCACCCAGCTCGATATGCTAGGTATCAGCCGGTGGGTCCACCTACCTTTCGAGGAGTTGTCCCACTCACGCTGCCATCTGGCGACCGAGGTCACCCTGGTGCGCTCGCGGGCTCCCCTATTTCCACGTAGCTCAAAGCACTCCTCATCTTCCCGAATGACCAGCCCGACTGGCATCATGCTCGCTATCACGCAGGATGCATCGTGTGATACCGTGCGGTAGGCAGATATCACTCTGAGGCACATCACGCGGTAGGTGCTCTCCAGTTTCTGTAGGTAACTGGTTACCCTCAGTGCTCTTGACCATGACGGGCCGCCGTACCTGAGGATAGATACGGCAACGCCTGCCAGTAACCTACGTCTACTAGCGCACACCTTTGAGCTATTGGACATCATTCTCGATAGTGCCGCAACAGCAGTCGACGCTCTCTTGCACGTGTAGTCGACATGGCTGCCGAAGGTCAGCTTGTCGTCTATAATGACTCCGAGAGACTTCAGACTTCGCTGTGAAGTGATCGCGACTTCTCCCACATGGATAACTGCATGTTGTGCCGACTTGCGGTTGTTGACGATAACTACCTCCGTCTTATGATGAGCGAGCTCCAGGCCTCTCGCGCTCATCCATTCCTCCACCGTGCTAATCGCGTGTTCTGCGGTTAGTTCTACCTCAGGAATTGACTCCCCGTAGACCTCCAAGGTTACGTCGTCGGCAAAGCCGACGATCTTGACCCCAGGAGGGAACTTCAGTCTCAGAACCCCGTCATACATGAGGTTCCATAGCACCGGGCCTAGGATCGAGCCCTGCGGGACTCCGGCGGTAATCGGAACCCTTTTCTGACCGGCATCGGTCTCGTATATCAGTACGCGGTTTTGGAAGTAACTTTCCAGGATCCGGTACAGACCCACCGGTAGGCTAAGCCGGTGTAACGAGAGCGCGATGGCATCCCAGCTTGCGCTGTTGAATGCGTTCTTCACGTCAAGTGTCACTAACGCACAGTATCGAATACCTCGCCTTTTTCGTTGGATCGCTATCTCGGCAGTATTTATCACTGAGTTGAGAGCGTCCACTGTGGACTTACCCTTCCGAAAACCAAACTGGTTGCTTGACAGACCGTCCGTACCTTCCGCGTACGGGGTGAGCCTGTTGAGGATGATCCTCTCAAGCAGTTTGCCAGTCGTGTCTATCAGGCAGATTGGTCTGTACGCCGATGGGTCGCCTGGCGGCTTCCCGGGCTTCGGCAACAGCACCAGTTTCTGCCTTTTCCATCTATCGGGGAAACGGCACTCGTCAAGACATCTCTGCATAGCTAGCCTGAACATGTTCGGGTTCGCTATGATCGCTGCCTTGAGAGCGTTGTTCGGAACTCCATCCGGCCCTGGAGCTTTGTTCATTGCTAGGGATTTAGCCACTGCGAGTAGTTCTTCGTTCGTCACTGGAGCCACCATTTCGACCGTGCCCGCACTGTCTCGTAGTGCAGGTGGCCAGGGGCTTGTGGCTCGAGACGGGAAGAGTACTTCGATAATCGTTGCCAACCGGTCCGGAGACCGTTCTGGGGGTGAGGAGCCCCCTTTGGTCTTGGCCATCACAATCCGGTAGGCGTCACCCCACGGATTCGCGTTGGCACTCTCACACAGGTTGTCGAAACACGCTCTCTTGCTGCTTTTAATAGCCTTGTTAAGGGCTAATTTCGCAGCTCGAAACACTTCACGGCGGTTCTCTCTTGCATCCTCGGTGCGAGCTCTTTGCATCCTACGTCTAGCTCTGAGGCAGGCTGACCGTAGAGCTGCAATCTCGGCACTCCACCAGTATACCGGGCATCTACCGTTTCTTGGCAGTGTTTTTCTCGGCATAGTGGCGTCGCACGCGCGTGATAGAACAGCTACCAGCGCATCCCCGCTTAGACTGTCGGTGTTGGCCTCCAGTCCCAGGGCCGCGGTGAAAGCTTCGCTGTCGAAGTGATTGGACTTCCACCCGCGTACCTGACAGGGATCTCCCGCCCTCGGATGCTGCACACCATAGTTGATCTTAAAGCGGATTGCTAAGTGATCACTATGGGTGTAGCCTTCGTCTACCCTCCATTCCATGCCTGGAGCCAGACTCGGGCTGGCAAAGGTCAAATCAATCCACGCCTCCACTCCGTTTCTACGGAATGTACTAGCGGAGCCATCATTAGCTAGCACAGTATCGAGTTTCGCAAACGCTTCCATTAGCGCTTGACCCCTGCTATTTGTACAGCGGCTGCCCCACTCCACTGCCCAAGCGTTGAAGTCTCCCGCTATTACTACCGGTTTCCGGCCCACGAGGTCCGACGAGAGCCTGTCGATCATCTGGTAGAACTGTTCTATTGGCCACCTTGGTGGGGCGTAGCAGCTGCAATAGAACACACCATTGATCTTGGCAATCGCCACACCCTCGGCGGAGGGGTGTATTACCTCTTGAACCGGGAACCTTCCCGTTGTACAGATTGCCACCATTCCAGACCCGTCCGACACCCAATTGCCGTTGCCGGCAGGGATGCTGTACGGGTCTGATAAGAGGGCGACATCTGTCCAAAATCAAATCTCGACAGGTGCAATGAAACGTCGAGATTTGATGCAAACTCGAAAAAAAATTTGACTACGATTCACTTTTTTGGATTTTGGCACATTTTTGCCTTTCTCATATAGAAAGGTTATGCAATCACTCTGAAAAACGTCAACCTAATCCCGGCCCGGAGGGCCGGGTGTCATATCCCATTCGACTCAGTTCGTCGAGATCGGAAAAAGTCTGTATGTGTGTGTGTATGTATGTATGTGTGTGTGTATGTGTGTGTATGTGTGTGTGTATGTATGTATGTGCGTATGTGTCAAATAATGTCACTCATTTTTCTCAGTGATGGCTGGACCGATTTGCCCAAACTTAGTCTCAAATGAAAGGTGCAACCTTCCCATCGGCTGCTATTGAATTTTGGATCGATCGGAATTCTGGTTCCGGAATTACGGGTTTCAGAGTACGGCCACACAGAAATTTCTCATATAAACTATAGGAAAAATTAAAAATAGAATTTTTATTTTTGATGCTAAATGTGTTCAAGGTGCATGAAACGTCGAGATTTGATGCAAACTCGAAAAAAAAATTTGACTACGATTCACTTTTTTGGATTTTGGCATATTTTTGCCTTTCTCATATAGAAAGGTTATGCAATCACTCTGAAAAACGTCAACCTAATCCCGGCCAAATTTTTTTTTCGACTCGTTTAGGGTTTCTGGATTTTAACAGAGGCGTAGTTGATGGTTTACGGAGAGGGGTTACACCCCCCCCCTCTACTGTTCGGGCCCCTCCTTTAAAAATCTCCTTAAATCACCCCTCAGACCACCACCCCATCCAGCCCTCATACCCCTCCCTTTCAACCCCGTCATCTTTAAACCACCACTGTATCACAAAGCATACCAATTTAAGCTGGGGAGTCGTTCGTTCATGGGACTTTCGCCCTCTTCACATACCCAGCCCTGCATGACAAAATGAGTTAGCAAGCAGATAACATTGATCTAATGCTGATTAGGCTAATGGAGTATGATATTTTTTTGTTTCAAGTGTTTCACCGTCGGCACGTAGCTCATCAAGTTCGTGGCTGGCATGCCATTGTGTATAAGTGCAAAGTGTACTAAGAATGTAATGGACATTTCCACAATTATGTTGAACATAAAAAGCCTCCGTGCCATAGTTTAGAGAAATGAGAAAGGCACAATTGCACCGCTAGGTGGATTAAAACAGGTTTTTTCTTATTGCCGAAGACATTATAACCAGGCTCCCCCCAGAGGAAAAAGTTCATATTTATGGTGACTTCAATCAACGAAGCATTGACTTCTTTCCAGACACTGAAAATGAAAGCATCCTACTTCCAGTCGTTGGGGATAACGAAACTCTGCAGGCCATATTTGACAAAACTGCAAGTTTAGGACTTAACCAAATTAATCATGTTAGAAGTCAGCAAAACTGTTATTTAGATTTATTATTCACAAACATTCTTGAAGACTTCTGTATCACCGAATCATTAACTCCACTATGGAAAAATGAAACGTTTCATACAGCAATTGAGTTTTCTGTATTTGTACATGATAACAAAAGACCCGATGACTGCGAGTACGAAGAGGCCTTTCAATTTCAATTGGCAAATTTTGACAACATAAAACAAAGACTAAGCAGTATAGATTGGCAAACGTTGTTTAGAAATGAAACAAGTATCGAAAATTCAGTAGACGTCTTTTACACAAAATCGTTTGATATAATAGTTGAACAAGTACCACTGAAAAAAATTAGGCGACTAGGCAACACAAAATATCCAGTTTGGTATAACGAGCAAATTAAAAATTTAAAAAAATCGTAAACAAAAGGCCCACAAAAAGTATAAAAAAATCAGAAATGAAAGGAACTTATTTAACTATTTGGACATTTGCGATCAACTAAACCTATCCATTAATATAGCATTTGAAGAGTATAACTCAAAAACCGAACATCAAAAAAAATCTTGCCCAAAAAATTTCTTTAATCATGTTAAAAATAATTTAAAATCGGAAAACTTCCCTTCAAAAATGAAACTTAAAGAAAATGTCGGTGTCAACTCGGAACAAATCTGAAATCTTTTCGCAACCTTCTTTCAAGACATCTATACCACATTTTCTGAAAAAGATCGTGATCGCGAATATTTCGGTTTCTTCTCAGAATTCACCACAGACATTGGCGTCAATCATGTCAGTGTGCAAGATATTATGGAGGCTCTAAACAAACTAGATGCCTCCAAAGGTTCTGGACCTGACGGGATTCCACCCGTCTTAATGAAGAACTTTGCGTTAGAACTCACAGCTCCTCTGTTTTGGCTTTTTAACATGTCGCTTGAATCTGGCATTTTCCCCAATTTATGGAAAAGCTTGTACCTGGTACCCATTTTTAAAAGTGGCAAAAAATCTGACATATGTAACTACCGTGGAATTGCCATTATGTCATGTATGCCTAAACTCTTTGAAGCAATTGTTAACGAAAAACTATTCAATCAAATCAAAAACAGAATTACTAACATGCAGCATGGGTTCTTCAAAGGACGTTCAACTAATACAAATTTACTAGAATTCTTCTACTACTCATTGATTGCAATGGAGAATGGAAACTACATTGAAGCTCTTTACACAGACTTTAGCAAGGCATTTGATCGTATCGACATACCCTTGCTATTATTCAAACTGAAAAAATAGGAATTCAACCAGGTCTTCTCAAATGGCTCGAATCATATTTAACTAACCGTTAACAAATAGTTAGATTTAAAGGGAAGAAATCGAATCCCATTCAAGACACATCAGGAGGTCCTCAAGGCTCCCATCTAGGCCCTCTTTTGTTCATTTTATTCGTAAACGACATATCATTCATTCTCAAAAACATAAAGGTTCTTATCTATGCCGACGACACAAAGCTCTTTTTAGAAATTAGGAACGAATAAGACATAAAGATATTACAGGAAGAAATACATATATTTTAGTTAATGCACACTCTATTTCAACAGAATATTGGTCGCCGACACTGTACCTAGAAAATTGTCTACGCGCCATATGTTATTCGTGATAATCGTACCAGCCAACAGATGTTTTCCTGAGAAGCCGGTCGACGCAAATCTAAACAACAGCCATTGAAGCCACTGCAGAGGAACACCGCAGTCAGTTGGAGTAGGAACGTTAAGATTGTAAGACGTAGTATAGTATAAGTGTGTAGTATAAGTTTTTTGAAAATTGAAATAAATTAGTAATTTTTTTAACTGGCGCCCGAATAGGGACCAGTAGTGAGTAAAAGTGAAAAAAGTGAAAGTGACTTGTGAGAAAGATCACGGATCTTTTTTCACACTCTTCCCATCGCATAAGCAGCCGCACGGAGAGGACGCCCAAGTAGACAACAGCATCAAAAAGGAACACGTCGCCGTGCTGAGAAGAAGAGTTTCTCTACTGGTGCCACGATTGGATACTCCGGAAAAGGATTAGTATCCAAAATTAATAGAGCCAACCGTTAGAGGATTTGGAAAAAGTATCCTGTCAGAGGGATGCTGAGTAAAATACTGTAAGTAATAGAATTAACAAATTAATTTAAGAAAGTGAAAAAAATAAATATAAAAATTAATTAAGTGAAATAAAGTGATTTTTTTTTTGTGAAAACAAAAATAGTGTAAATTGAATAATTTGGATTAATTTAGTTTTTTTTAAACTCAAACACTGGACGACCTAATAGATCAGCTTGCACAGTTACAGTTGAATCAGGAAAACATGGCAGAACAACAACAAATTATAAATTTAATTAATCGCGTTAACGCAATTCAGGCAACTTTAGCGCCTCGCGAAGAGTTGGATTATTCCGATCCATCTCTAACATTAGTAAACGAAAATAATGTACCGGTAGACCCTTCAACTATTGAAGCAATACCAGATATTGTAAAAACTTTACCTGATTTTTTGGAGATCCCAACGAATTGAGTTGTTGGATCTCTGATGCTGAAAGTTTAATTAATTTATATAAACCAAATGCAAACTCAACTATCAATCAGAAAAATAAATTTTACGTTGTTTGTAAAGCTATTAGGAGGAAAATAAAAGGTGAAGCAAATAACGCACTTGTGGCTTCAAATGTAAATACCAATTTTTTATTAATTAAAAATACATTACAAACTTACTATGGCGAAAAACGTGATCTAACAACTGTGGATCATCAACTTATGACATGTATACAAAAAGGTCAACCTCTTGACATTTATTATGATCAAATTAATAAATGACTCTCATTAATCGCTAATCATATAAAAACTGATAGCAGATTCTCTCACCCAGAGGCTATGCAAGCAATGATTAGTAATTATAATGATAAAGCAATTGATGCTTTTATGAGAGGTTTGGATGGGGAACTTTTGGGCCTCTCGCAAGGATATTATCAGTGCGAGTTGAAAAAGGAAGATAGACCAATAACTGCTTTTAGTACCAATAGGGGACAATATCAAATGACACGTCTACCTATGGGACTAAAAGTAAGTCCTTCTACATTCTCCAGATTAATGACAGTAGCAATGTCAGGGCTCAATAATAATGCCCGCAAAGATACAATTGAAAAGTTTTTTCTTATTGCCGAAGACATTATAACCAGGCTCCCCCCAGAGGTAAAAGTTCATATTTATGGTGACTTCAATCAACGAAGCATTGACTTCTTTCCAGACACTGAAAATGAAAGCATCCTACATCCAGTCGTTGGGGATAACGAAACTCTGCAGGCCATATTTGACAAAACTGCATGTTTAGGACTTAACCAAATTAATCATGTTAGAAGTTAGCAAAACTGTTATTTAGATGTATTATTCACAAACATTCTTGAAGACTTCTGTGTCACCGAATCATTAACTCCACTATGGAAAAATGAAGCGTTTCATACAGCAATTGAGTTTTCTGTATTTGTACATGATAACAAAAGACCCGATGACTGCGAGTACGAAGAGGCCTTTCAATTTCAATTGGCAAATTTTGACAACATAAAACAAAGACTAAGCAGTATAGATTGGCAAACGTTGTTTAGAAATGAAACAAGTATCGAAAATTCAGTAGACGTTTTTTACACAAAATCGTTTGATATAATAGTTGAACAAGTACCACTGAAAAAAATTAGGCGACTAGGCAACACAAAATATCCAGTTTGGTATAACGAGCAAATTAAAAATTTAAAAAATCGTAAACAAAAGGCCCACAAAAAGTATAAAAAAATCAGAAATGAAAGGAACTTATTTAACTATTTGGACATTTGCGATCAACTAAACCTATCCATTAATATAGCATTTGAAGAGTATAACTCAAAAACTGAACATCAAAAAAAATCTTGCCCAAAAAATTTCTTTAATCATGTTAAAAATAATTTAAAATCGGAAAACTTCCCTTCAAAAATGAAACTTAAAGAAAATGTCGGTGTCAACTCGGAACAAATCTGAAATCTTTTCGCAGCCTTCTTTAAAGACATTTATACCACATTTTCTGAAAAAGATCGTGATCGCGAATATTTCGGTTTCTTCTCAGAATTCACCACAGGCGTTGGCGTCAATCATGTCAGTGTGCAAGATATTATGGAGGCTCTAAACAAACTAGATGCCTCCAAAGGTTCTGGACCTGACGGGATTCCACCCGTCTTCATGAAGAACTTTGCGTTAGAACTCACAGCTCCTCTGTTTTGGCTTTTTAACATGTCGCTTGAATCTGGCATTTTCCCCAATTTATGGAAAAGCTCGTACCTGGTACCCATTTTTAAAAGTGGCAAAAAATCTGACATATGTAACTACCGTGGAATTGCCATTATGTCATGTATGCCTAAACTCTTTGAAGCAATTGTTAACGAAAAACTATTCAATCAAATCAAAAACAGAATTACTAACATGCAGCATGGGTTCTTCAAAGGACGTTCAACTAATACAAATTTACTAGAATTCTTCTACTACTCATTGATTGCAATGGAGAATGGAAACTACATTGAAGCTCTTTACACAGACTTTAGCAAGGCATTTGATCGTATCGACATACCCTTGCTATTATTCAAACTGAAAAAATAGGAATTCAACCAGGTCTTCTCAAATGGCTCGAATCATATTTAACTAACCGTTAACAAATAGTTAGATTTAAAGGGAAAAAATCGAATCCCATTCAAGACACATCAGGAGGTCCTCAAGGCTCCCATCTAGGCCCTCTTTTGTTCATTTTATTCGTAAACGACATATCATTCATTCTCAAAAACATAAAGGTTCTTATCTATGCCGACGACACAAAGCTCTTTTTAGAAATTAGGAACGAACAAGACATAAAGATATTACAGGAAGAAATACATATATTTTAGTTAATGCACACTCTATTTCAACAGAATATTGGTCGCCGACACTGTACCTAGAAAATTGTCTACGCGCCATATGTTATTCGTGATAATCGTACCAGCCAACAGATGTTTTCCTGAGAAGCCGGTCGACGCAAATCTAAACAACAGCCATTGAAGCCACTGCAGAGGAACACCGCAGTCAGTTGGAGTAGGAACGTTAAGATTGTAAGACGTAGTATAGTATAAGTGTGTAGTATAAGTTTTTTGAAAATTGAAATAAATTAGTAATTTTTTTAACTGGCGCCCGAATAGGGACCAGTAGTGAGTAAAAGTGAAAAAAGTGAAAGTGACTTGTGAGAAAGATCACGGATCTTTTTTCACACTCTTCCCATCGCATAAGCAGCCGCACGGAGAGGACGCCCAAGTAGACAACAGCATCAAAAAGGAACACGTCGCCGTGCTGAGAAGAAGAGTTTCTCTACTGGTGCCACGATTGGATACTCCGGAAAAGGATTAGTATCCAAAATTAATAGAGCCAACCGTTAGAGGATTTGGAAAAAGTATCCTGTCAGAGGGATGCTGAGTAAAATACTGTAAGTAATAGAATTAACAAATTAATTTAAGAAAGTGAAAAAAATAAATATAAAAATTAATTAAGTGAAATAAAGTGATTTTTTTTTTTGTGAAAACAAAAATAGTGTAAATTGAATAATTTGGATTAATTTAGTTTTTTTTAAACTCAAACACTGGACGACCTAATAGATCAGCTTGCACAGTTACAGTTGAATCAGGAAAACATGGCAGAACAACAACAAATTATAAATTTAATTAATCGCGTTAACGCAATTCAGGCAACTTTAGCGCCTCGCGAAGAGTTGGATTATTCCGATCCATCTCTAACATTAGTAAACGAAAATAATGTACCGGTAGACCCTTCAACTATTGAAGCAATACCAGATATTGTAAAAACTTTACCTGATTTTTTGGAGATCCCAACGAATTGAGTTGTTGGATCTCTGATGCTGAAAGTTTAATTAATTTATATAAACCAAATGCAAACTCAACTATCAATCAGAAAAATAAATTTTACGTTGTTTGTAAAGCTATTAGGAGGAAAATAAAAGGTGAAGCAAATAACGCACTTGTGGCTTCAAATGTAAATACCAATTTTTTATTAATTAAAAATACATTACAAACTTACTATGGCGAAAAACGTGATCTAACAACTGTGGATCATCAACTTATGACATGTATACAAAAAGGTCAACCTCTTGACATTTATTATGATCAAATTAATAAATGACTCTCATTAATCGCTAATCATATAAAAACTGATAGCAGATTCTCTCACCCAGAGGCTATGCAAGCAATGATTAGTAATTATAATGATAAAGCAATTGATGCTTTTATGAGAGGTTTGGATGGGGAACTTTTGGGCCTCTCGCAAGGATATTATCAGTGCGAGTTGAAAAAGGAAGATAGACCAATAACTGCTTTTAGTACCAATAGGGGACAATATCAAATGACACGTCTACCTATGGGACTAAAAGTAAGTCCTTCTACATTCTCCAGATTAATGACAGTAGCAATGTCAGGGCTCAATAATAATGCCCGCAAAGATACAATTGAAAAGTTTTTTCTTATTGCCGAAGACATTATAACCAGGCTCCCCCCAGAGGTAAAAGTTCATATTTATGGTGACTTCAATCAACGAAGCATTGACTTCTTTCCAGACACTGAAAATGAAAGCATCCTACATCCAGTCGTTGGGGATAACGAAACTCTGCAGGCCATATTTGACAAAACTGCATGTTTAGGACTTAACCAAATTAATCATGTTAGAAGTTAGCAAAACTGTTATTTAGATGTATTATTCACAAACATTCTTGAAGACTTCTGTGTCACCGAATCATTAACTCCACTATGGAAAAATGAAGCGTTTCATACAGCAATTGAGTTTTCTGTATTTGTACATGATAACAAAAGACCCGATGACTGCGAGTACGAAGAGGCCTTTCAATTTCAATTGGCAAATTTTGACAACATAAAACAAAGACTAAGCAGTATAGATTGGCAAACGTTGTTTAGAAATGAAACAAGTATCGAAAATTCAGTAGACGTTTTTTACACAAAATCGTTTGATATAATAGTTGAACAAGTACCACTGAAAAAAATTAGGCGACTAGGCAACACAAAATATCCAGTTTGGTATAACGAGCAAATTAAAAATTTAAAAAATCGTAAACAAAAGGCCCACAAAAAGTATAAAAAAATCAGAAATGAAAGGAACTTATTTAACTATTTGGACATTTGCGATCAACTAAACCTATCCATTAATATAGCATTTGAAGAGTATAACTCAAAAACTGAACATCAAAAAAAATCTTGCCCAAAAAATTTCTTTAATCATGTTAAAAATAATTTAAAATCGGAAAACTTCCCTTCAAAAATGAAACTTAAAGAAAATGTCGGTGTCAACTCGGAACAAATCTGAAATCTTTTCGCAGCCTTCTTTAAAGACATTTATACCACATTTTCTGAAAAAGATCGTGATCGCGAATATTTCGGTTTCTTCTCAGAATTCACCACAGGCGTTGGCGTCAATCATGTCAGTGTGCAAGATATTATGGAGGCTCTAAACAAACTAGATGCCTCCAAAGGTTCTGGACCTGACGGGATTCCACCCGTCTTCATGAAGAACTTTGCGTTAGAACTCACAGCTCCTCTGTTTTGGCTTTTTAACATGTCGCTTGAATCTGGCATTTTCCCCAATTTATGGAAAAGCTCGTACCTGGTACCCATTTTTAAAAGTGGCAAAAAATCTGACATATGTAACTACCGTGGAATTGCCATTATGTCATGTATGCCTAAACTCTTTGAAGCAATTGTTAACGAAAAACTATTCAATCAAATCAAAAACAGAATTACTAACATGCAGCATGGGTTCTTCAAAGGACGTTCAACTAATACAAATTTACTAGAATTCTTCTACTACTCATTGATTGCAATGGAGAATGGAAACTACATTGAAGCTCTTTACACAGACTTTAGCAAGGCATTTGATCGTATCGACATACCCTTGCTATTATTCAAACTGAAAAAATAGGAATTCAACCAGGTCTTCTCAAATGGCTCGAATCATATTTAACTAACCGTTAACAAATAGTTAGATTTAAAGGGAAAAAATCGAATCCCATTCAAGACACATCAGGAGGTCCTCAAGGCTCCCATCTAGGCCCTCTTTTGTTCATTTTATTCGTAAACGACATATCATTCATTCTCAAAAACATAAAGGTTCTTATCTATGCCGACGACACAAAGCTCTTTTTAGAAATTAGGAACGAACAAGACATAAAGATATTACAGGAAGAAATACATATATTTTAGTTAATGCACACTCTATTTCAACAGAATATTGGTCGCCGACACTGTACCTAGAAAATTGTCTACGCGCCATATGTTATTCGTGATAATCGTACCAGCCAACAGATGTTTTCCTGAGAAGCCGGTCGACGCAAATCTAAACAACAGCCATTGAAGCCACTGCAGAGGAACACCGCAGTCAGTTGGAGTAGGAACGTTAAGATTGTAAGACGTAGTATAGTATAAGTGTGTAGTATAAGTTTTTTGAAAATTGAAATAAATTAGTAATTTTTTTAACTGGCGCCCGAATAGGGACCAGTAGTGAGTAAAAGTGAAAAAAGTGAAAGTGACTTGTGAGAAAGATCACGGATCTTTTTTCACACTCTTCCCATCGCATAAGCAGCCGCACGGAGAGGACGCCCAAGTAGACAACAGCATCAAAAAGGAACACGTCGCCGTGCTGAGAAGAAGAGTTTCTCTACTGGTCCCATGATCGGATACTCCGGAAAAGGATTAGTATCCAAAATTAATAGAGCCAACCGTTAGAGGATTTGGAAAAAGTATCCTGTCAGAGGGATGCTGAGTAAAATACTGTAAGTAATAGAATTAACAAATTAATTTAAGAAAGTGAAAAAAATAAATATAAAAATTAATTAAGTGAAATAAAGTGATTTTTTTTTGTGAAAACAAAAATAGTGTAAATTGAATAATTTGGATTAATTTAGTTTTTTTTAAACTCAAACACTGGACGACCTAATAGATCAGCTTGCACAGTTACAGTTGAATCAGGAAAACATGGCAGAACAACAACAAATTATAAATTTAATTAATCGCGTTAACGCAATTCAGGCAACTTTAGCGCCTCGCGAAGAGTTGGATTATTCCGATCCATCTCTAACATTAGTAAACGAAAATAATGTACCGGTAGACCCTTCAACTATTGAAGCAATACCAGATATTGTAAAAACTTTACCTGATTTTTTTGAAGATCCCAACGAATTGAGTTGTTGGATCTCTGATGCTGAAAGTTTAATTAATTTATATAAACCAAATGCAAACTCAACTATCAATCAGAAAAATAAATTTTACGTTGTTTGTAAAGCTATTAGGAGGAAAATAAAAGGTGAAGCAAATAACGCACATGTGGCTTCAAATGTAAATACCAATTTTTTATTAATTAAAAATACATTACAAACTTACTATGGCGAAAAACGTGATCTAACAACTGTGGATCATCAACTTATGACATGTATACAAAAAGGTCAACCTCTTGACATTTATTATGATCAAATTAATAAATTACTCTCATTAATTGCTAATCATATAAAAACTGATAGCAGATTCTCTCACCCAGAGGCTATGCAAGCAATGATTAGTAATTATAATGATAAAGCAATTGATGCTTTTATGAGAGGTTTGGATGGGGAACTTTTGGGCCAATTTTTTAAAAATTTCAGGCCTACATCTTTAGCACAAGCATATGCATATTGCTTATCTTTTCAAAACATAGAATATAGGAAAACGATGACAAAGTCAAAAAAACCACCTATTAATTTTCAAAATTATTATTTTCCACAGAGACAAAATAATTTTCAGCAATATCATCAAATAAGAACACCACCAAGACCACAAGTAATACCACCAATGTTGCCACCAAGGATGCCGCCAATGATGTTACCACGTCAACCAATGCAGCAATATCAGTACCAAAAACCTCCTAATCTTAACCAACAGAATGGCCCGTTTTCTAATTCTTTTATGAGAAAAGCTGACAAACCAGTTCCTATGGAAGTAGACCCTTCTATAAGAACCCATCAAGTGAATTATGCAAATAAACCCCCCGTGCCATTTAAACGCCCAAGAAATTTCAACATAGAATCAAATCCACAAATTAATGAAGATATAGATGCGAACCAATACTTTGATCAACTTTCGTATCTAGCTTCAGAAGATTACGCAGAAGGTACATCGTTCGATCGATACCTACAAGAAACGGATTACCAAGATAGAGATTTACCTACAACAGAAAATTTTGAAGATCAAGCTGAATTAAATTTTTTAGAATGAATTCGTCATTACCATATTTTCTATATTATGGTAATCGACAGGAACCATTGAGAATATTAATTGATACTGGCTCAAATAAGAATTTTATACATCCAAAATATGCAATAAATTCACATGAAGTTAACCCACCATTTTATGTCTCTTCAGTAGGAGGCGATATTAAAATTGAAAAATATTCGCAAGCTAAATTTTTTAAACCATTTTCAGATGTAAATGTAAAATTATTTCATTTAAAAAATTTAAAAGCATTCGACGCTATAATTGGGCATGACACTTTAAAAGAAATTAAAGCTGTCATAGATACTTCAAATGAAAAACTTTTTATTGACAAAAAGTTTTCGATTCCTTTATTACAGCACAAATTGGAAGAAATAAATAAAATAACCATTCGTGATAATCACTTATCGAAAATTGAAAAGGAAAGTGTTTATAATATATTAGGAAAATATCAAGACTTGTTTCAACCTCCTGACGAAAAATTAACATATACTTCTAAAGTTACTGCTGAAATACGAACCACTGATGAAAACCCAGTTTACTCAAAAACATATCCACTAAGGTTTTTTTTACACGGGGGATACGTACCGTGTAAAAAAAAAACCATGCAAAAAAAAACCGCGTTAATTGCGAAATCCGTGTAAAAAAACCGCGTTAATTGCGAAATCCGTGTAAAAAACCTGTTTTAATCCACCTAGCGGTGCAATTGTGCCTTTCTCATTTCTCTAAACTATGGCACGGAGGCTTTTTATGTTCAACATAATTGTGGAAATGTCCATTACATTCTTAGTACACTTTGCACTTATACACAATGGCATGCCAGCCACGAACTTGATGAGCTACGTGTCGACGGTGAAACACTTGAAACAAAAAAATATCATACTCCATTAGCCTAATCAGCATTAGATCAATGTTATCTGCTTGCTAACTCATTTTGTCATGCGGGGCTGGGTATGTGAAGAGGGCGAAAGTCCCATGAACGAACGACTCCCCAGCTTAAATTGGTATGCTTTGTGATACAGTGGTGGTTTAAAGATGACGGGGTTGAAAGGGAGGGGTATGAGGGCTGGATGGGGTGGTGGTCTGAGGGGTGATTTAAGGAGATTTTTAAAGGAGGGGCGCGAACAGTAGAGGGGGGGGGGGTGTAACCCCTCTCCGTAAACCATCAACTACGCCTCTGTTAAAATCCAGAAACCCTAAACGAGTCGAAAAAAAAATTTGGCCGGGATTAGGTTGACGTTTTTCAGAGTGATTGCATAACCTTTCTATATGAGAAAGGCAAAAATGTGCCAAAATCCAAAAAAGTGAATCGTAGTCAAAATTTTTTTTTCGAGTTTGCATCAAATCTCGACGTTTCATGCACCTTGAACACATTTAGCATCAAAAATAAAAATTCTATTTTTAATTTTTCCTATAGTTTATATGAGAAATTTCTGTGTGGCCGTACTCTGAAACCCGTAATTCCGGAACCAGAATTCCGATCGATCCAAAATTCAATAGCAGCCGATGGGAAGGTTGCACCTTTCATTTGAGACTAAGTTTGGGCAAATCGGTCCAGCCATCACTGAGAAAAATGAGTGACATTATTTGACACATACGCACATACATACACACACACACATACACACACATACACACACACATACACACACACATACACACACATACATACATACACACACACATACAGACTTTTTCCGATCTCGACGAACTGAGTCGAATGGGATATGGGATTAGGTTGACGTTTTTCAGAGTGATTGCATAACCTTTCTATATGAGAAAGGCAAAAATGTGCCAAAATCCAAAAAAGTGAATCGCAGTCAAATTTTTTTTTCGAGTTTGCATCAAATCTCGACGTTTCATGCACCTTGAACACATTTAGCATCAAAAATAAAAATTCTATTTTTAATTTTTCCTATAGTTTATATGAGAAATTTCTGTGTGGCCGTACTCTGAAACCCGTAATTCCGGAACCAGAATTCCGATCGATCCAAAATTCAATAGCAGCCGATGGGAAGGATGCACCTTTCATTTGAGACTAAGTTTGGGCAAATCGGTCCAGCTATCACTGAGAAAAATGAGTGACATTATTTGACACATACGCACATACATACACACACACACACACATACACACACATACACACACATACATACATACACACACACATACAGACTTTTTCCGATCTCGACGAACTGAGTCGAATGGGATATGACACCCGGCCCTCCGGGCCGGGATTAGGTTGACGTTTTTCAGAGTGATTGCATAACCTTTCTATATGAGAAAGGCAAAAATGTGCCAAAATCCAAAAAAGTGAATCGTAGTCAAATTTTTTTTTCGAGTTTGCATCAAATCTCGACGTTTCATGCACCTTGAACACATTTAGCATCAAAAATAAAAATTCTATTTTTAATTTTTCCTATAGTTTATATGAGAAATTTCTGTGTGGCCGTACTCTGAAACCCGTAATTCCGGAACCAGAATTCCGATCGATCCAAAATTCAATAGCAGCCGATGGGAAGGTTGCACCTTTCATTTGAGACTAAGTTTGGGCAAATCGGTCCAGCCATCACTGAGAAAAATGAGTGACATTATTTGACACATACGCACATACATACACACACACATACACACACACACATACACACACATACACACACATACACACACACATACATACATGTACCGCGGCCTGCGAGGAAGGCCAAGGACAGAGGCGAAGCCTTGTGGTTAAAAACCGACAAGGACAAATACGCCGATGTCCTTAAATCGATGAAGGCGGCTGAAAGCCTCTCGGCCCTTGGACAGGATGTGCGTAGCGTAAGACGCACCAACACGGGAGAGATGCTCCTGGTGCTGAAGCGAGGCGCACAATCAAGTGCAATATATAAGGCCTTGGCTCAAGAGGTCCTTGGCGAGGGCGCCCAAATCAGGTCGCTAGGAGCGGAAACAACTCTCCAGTGCAAGCACTTGGACGAGTTCGCGACCGCAGAAGACGTCGTCGCAGCCGTCAAGGAGCACTGCGGCGTCACAATCGAGCGGGCCTCTGTGCGATTGAGGGACGGACCCTCTGGCACCCAAGTAGCCTACCTCAGGCTACTCAATGCGGATGCCAAAAAGGTAACCGAGAAAGGGAAGCTGAAGATCGGCTGGTCGGTATGCCCTATCAGTATACCCCAGCCGCCTTCAGTGGACAGGTGCTATCGGTGCCTAGAATCCGGCCATAAAGCTTACGAATGCAAAGGCCTAGACAGGAGTAAGCTATGTCGTCGATGCGGCGAGGAGGGGCATAAAGAGCGGGGGTGCACTAAGGCATATAAGTGCCTTATCTGCACCTCGAAGAAGCAAGCCCATAAACATGCTATGGGCGGACCTTCGTGTCCCTTCGGCGAGTTAAATAAGAAGAAGCCGTGAGAGTCACACAGCTAAATCTTAACCATTGTGCAGCAGCCCAACAGCTGCTGTGGCAGTCGGTCTCGGAGTCGAGGACAGATGTCGCCCTCTTATCAGACCCGTACAGCATCCCTGCCGGCAACGACAATTGGGTGTCGGACGGGTCTGGAATGGTGGCAATCTGTACAACGGGAAGGTTCCCGGTTCAAGAGGTAATACACCCCTCCGCCGAGGGTGTGGCGATTGCCAAGATCAATGGTGTGTTCTATTGCAGCTGCTACGCCCCACCAAGGTGGCCAATAGAACAGTTCTACCAGATGATCGACAGGCTCTCGTCGGACCTCGTGGGCCGGAAACCGGTAGTAATAGCGGGAGACTTCAACGCTTGGGCAGTGGAGTGGGGCAGCCGCTGTACAAATAGCAGGGGTCAAGCGCTAATGGAAGCGTTTGCGAAACTCGATACTGTGCTAGCTAATGATGGCTCCGCTAGTACATTCCGTAGAAACGGAGTGGAGGCGTGGATTGATTTGACCTTTGCCAGCCCGAGTCTGGCTCCAGGCATGGAATGGAGGGTAGACGAAGGCTACACCCATAGTGATCATTTAGCAATCCGCTTTAAGATCAACTATGGTGTGCAGCATCCGAGGGCGGGAGATCCCTGTCAGGTACGCGGGTGGAAGTCCAATCACTTCGACAGCGAAGCTTTCACCGCGGCCCTGGGACTGGAGGCCAACACCGACAGTCTAAGCGGGGATGCGCTGGTAGCTGTTCTATCACGCGCGTGCGACGCCACTATGCCGAGAAAAACACTGCCAAGAAACGGTAGATGCCCGGTATACTGGTGGAGTGCCGAGATTGCAGCTCTACGGTCAGCCTGTCTCAGAGCTAGACGTAGGATGCAAAGAGCTCGCACCGAGGATGCAAGAGAGAACCGCCGTGAAGTGTTTCGAGCTGCGAAATTAGCCCTTAACAAGGCTATTAAAAGCAGCAAGAGAGCGTGTTTCGACAACCTGTGTGAGAGTGCCAACGCGAATCCGTGGGGTGACGCCTACCGGATTGTGATGGCCAAGACCAAAGGGGGCTCCTCACCCCCAGAACGGTCTCCGGACCGGTTGGCAACGATTATTGAAGTACTCTTCCCGTCTCGAGCCACAAGCCCCTGGCCACCTGCACTACGAGACAGTGCGGGCACGGTCGAAATGGTGGCTCCAGTGACGAACGAAGAACTACTCGCAGTGGCTAAATCCCTAGCAATGAACAAAGCTCCAGGGCCGGATGGAGTCCCGAACAACGCTCTCAAGGCAGCGATCATAGCGAACCCGAACATGTTCAGGCTAGCTATGCAGAGATGCCTTAACGAGTGTCGTTTCCCCGATAGATGGAAAAGGCAGAAACTGGTGCTGTTGCCGAAGCCCGGGAAGCCGCCAGGCGACCCATCGGCGTACAGACCAATCTGTCTGATAGACACGACTGGCAAACTGCTTGAGAGGATCATCCTCAACAGGCTCACCCCGTACGCGGAAGGTACGGACGGTCTGTCAAGCAACCAGTTTGGCTTTCGGAAGGGTAAGTCCACAGTGGACGCTCTCAACTCAGTGATAAATACTGCCGAGATAGCGATCCAACGAAAAAGGCGAGGTATTCGATACTGTGCGTTAGTGACACTTGACGTGAAGAATGCATTCAACAGCGCAAGCTGGGATGCCATCGCGCTCTCGTTACACCGGCTTAGCCTACCGGTGGGTCTGTACCGGATCCTGGAAAGTTACTTCCAAAACCGCGTACTGCTATACGAGACCGATGCCGGTCAGAAAAGGGTTCCGATTACCGCCGGAGTCCCGCAGGGCTCGATCCTAGGCCCGGTGCTATGGAACCTCATGTATGACGGGGTTCTGAGACTGAAGTTCCCTCCTGGGGTCAAGATCGTCGGCTTTGCCGACGACGTAACCTTGGAGGTCTACGGGGAGTCAATTCCTGAGGTAGAACTAACCGCAGAACACGCGATTAGCACGGTGGAGGAATGGATGAGCGCGAGAGGCCTGGAGCTCGCTCATCATAAGACGGAGGTAGTTATCGTCAACAACCGCAAGTCGGCACAACATGCAGTTATCCACGTGGGAGAAGTCGCGATCACTTCACAGCGAAGTCTGAAGTCTCTCGGAGTCATTATAGACGACAAGCTGACCTTCGGCAGCCATGTCGACTATACGTGCAAGAGAGCGTCGACTGCTGTTGCGGCACTATCGAGAATGATGTCCAACAGCTCAAAGGTGTGCGCCAGTAGACGTAGGTTACTGGCAGGCGTTGCCGTATCTATCCTCAGGTACGGCGGCCCGTCATGGTCAAGAGCACTGAGGGTAACCAGTTACCTACAGAAACTGGAGAGCACCTACCGCGTGATGTGCCTCAGAGTGATATCTGCCTACCGCACGGTATCACACGATGCATCCTGCGTGATAGCGAGCATGATGCCAGTCGGGCTGGTCATTCGGGAAGATGAGGAGTGCTTTGAGCTACGTGGAAATAGGGGAGCCCGCGAGCGCACCAGGGTGACCTCGGTCGCCAGATGGCAGCGTGAGTGGGACAACTCCTCGAAAGGTAGGTGGACCCACCGGCTGATACCTAGCATATCGAGCTGGGTGGGAAGACCCCATGGGGAAGTTCACTTCCACCTGACACAATTCTTGTCAGGCCATGGCTGTTTCCGTCAGTACCTCCACAGGTTCGGACACGCGGAGGTCCCAGTCTGCCCGGACTGCCCAGGTGTAGATGAAACTGCCGAGCACATACTGTTCGTATGTCATCGGTTCGACGTCGAAAGAAGAGCAATGCTTGACGTCTGTGGCTGGGACACAACCCCGGATACCCTTATTCAGCGGATGTGTCAAACGGTGGAGAAGTGGAACGCAGTCTCGGCTGCTACCATCCAGATTGCCAGTAGGCTAC